>NW_025776242.1:0-300000 GCF_021130785.1 Homalodisca vitripennis | reverse complement strand
TTAAACAATACGAGGTTATTTTACCTATTTATAATTTTTTATAGTATCATAACGTTGCCCAATGATATCTACTTCATTGTGTGCTGTTCAGCACTAAATTGAACTCAAGGATTTAATATTATAGGACGTAGTTTTTTATGATTACAATGATCTGTATGCAATTAATTAAATTGAAATATAAGTACACAACAGAGAGTTTTGTATTACATAGAAGTTTAGAGATTAAAAAAATAAATATGGTCCAAAAATTAATATTCGTAAAATGTAAACGGAGTACTTATGGTTTTAATGCAAAATAACTTAATACAAACCGGTAAATAAGATTTAAGTATAAAATGTGTATAAATTAATTATCTTTTTAACTAACATATAAGTAATATTACAAAGTCTTTTAGATTAGGGTAAAACTTGTATTATGACTCTACAATAACAAAGCAATTACTTTTAATATAGTCTTTCAACTCGCTACAAAGATAACCATATATGACTTGACCATATTTTGTAGAGAGCATTATGAACTGTGGAGGTGTTACCTTGAACGCACCGTATGTATGCACCAGGCATTCTAGTCACGTTCTGGTTCAACAGCTTCTGTCGTAAAACGTGAAGTTTACCTCTATCAATCGCATTACCAGTGGATTTTTCTATTTGTGCATTGCATCGGTTCTTAAGGACGACTTGAGGGAGAGAGAGCAATGTATTAGTGACCCGTGACAGTCTTAATTATTACCGTATGTTTAAAACAAACCTTTATACATCAAGTGTATTTTACGCCGAGCTACCCATTCATGCGATAATAATAAATTATCCTATGAGTCATCGTAATCATGTTTATGACCGTTTATTGAAAATCTCAAAAACAGGCCAAAAACAATACTTAGCATTCAAAGAAGATCTACATTGTTAGTTATTGGGTTTCAATAATACTCATTTTTATAGTTTTTTTAACGCCTTTACCAGTTTTAAATTAAACTAAATGTAAATTTAAGCCATTATAATTGAAATAACTACATCACGAGTAGTGGTAATAACGTAAGCAAAGTGCTATTGGATTATTTAAGGTCTAATCTAAAGCTTACTTAAACAAGTTATAAACAACCTTCCTAGTTATTATTGGAGGATTAGTTTTTTCCGAATTAAGACAAAGTTTCTGTTCTTATTATTTTCAATGATATGGTATTAATGTGTAAAAGTTAATAAAATTTTGTAATATTATCACATTATAACTATTAAGGATACGGATATATTAAACGTAAATATTTGACAACACACTGCGACGAAAAGTGTTTTAGAAAGATAATTAAATCTAAAGAGGTTGTAGCGACGCTTTGCCTTTATCAACGGAAGTGATACTAGAGCTCAAGCTACGTCAACTTGTCCAAAACATTCAAAACAATCGTTAATAGCTCATTTTATTACTGTTTAATGTCAATAATTATAAGTTATTAAATGTGATCTAAAAAGTATGTATTTATTATTCCTATTATTTTTTTTTAATACAAGCACACCTCAATTAATGAATAATAATACAAGATTATAAATATTACTAATATTCAATAAAGGCAGTTTTGGATAAGAATTATCTATAAAGTCTATGATATTCAGAACAAAGTATAAAAAGGCATATTAATTATTATGTTAAATTGAACAATGTTATTATAATAGTTATAAAATACTACAGAAATACTGAAGTAAACAAATTCAGTGTTGTCAGCATGTGTGAGAAACTATCCTAAAAGGGGTTAACTTTGTGAGGATATACCAATAAGCGATATTCTTTATTTAATTTCTCATAGACATAAAGTAGTATAATAAAAAGTTGAAATATTTTTTTAATTAATTTGATATTACTCGTATTTACTCGGGCTATTAACACATTACTACGCATGTGTTATTCTACGATTTAGTGTGTTGTGTGAACATATAAAGATTAGTTCAACAGTGAACGCAATTGATAATGATTTAATATTACGAGTAATGTACTTCAGGGTTACGTCTCCGAAGAATTATTGACTAAACTTAAATCAGTGTCGCTTGACAAAAATGTTCATTGATCCAAACACAATATTGTCTGAATCTGACGGAACTGTTGTCTGATATTGACATACATTTATCATTGACGAAGATGTTAAAATCCCATATTTTATTAATAAGTAATTAGGAAAAGAACACAAAAGAATATTTATTAGCTTATGTCATATAAATTACAGCATAAAAATATTGCTGTTGGCTAAAACCTATAAAACTATTTTATTGGTTCTACACATTTTTTATTAACCTACCAAGGTTATTCATATGCTAATGTTATAATTTTTACTGAATTTCGTATTTTACATATAATGTCTGAATTCTGCCACGTATTAATTTCTTATTGTAGCAGAAAATTTTTTTATTTAACGTACGCCCAAAAACTCCCAATGCTTCCCCTTCAGCTCTCATTTCATTTGGGGGAACAAAAAAGTCACACAGAGCCAATTCAAGGCTGTAGGAAAGCTGGTGAACCATCAGGGTCTTGTTCTGGGTGAAGTTGGTAACGATGAAACCCGTGTGGCTGAGGGAACTGTCGATTTCGAGGTTAAAAGCTTCCTTGATTTGTGCTAGTCACGCCCGATCCGGCATTTCAGTCTCTCGAGCACATCCATGTAAAACGTTTCGTCGACAGTTTTTCCTTGCGGTCAGGAATTTTTCAATGCAAGATATGTTTATACTTGCGTTCTTGGATTTGCTCGATTGTACATGCTTCAGATTTTGTGTGCCACTTCCACGTTGAGAACTCTAAACGAAAGCCGCCTGAAAGGCCTCTTGAAGCATTTGATAATTTTCGATAATTTTCTGTACTATTTCCCCAAGGCGCACAAACACCTTAATCGTACTGCTTTTCCAGCGAGCGCTCTTTCGCACCGTGACCCAAACGAATAATAGTCTTCGTGCAAAGTCACGTCCTACCGCCCCAACTGCTTAGAGTGAACTGAGACCTGGCAAGTTTGGATGGGCAGAACCCCCACCGCATTATCCGACCGGTCGGATTGCTCTGTTATAAATCATAATAAAATCACGTGCATTACTTTTATAATGTACCCTGAACAAAAATAATATACCTGCCCATTACTATGGAAATAGTTTGCAATTCAAAACTTTTACGCTTATTTCTCCAAATATATAGGTAATAAAAGTTAGCTATTAAAAAAACATTTAGCTTCAAACTAATATTACATTTAAATCACTAAAAACCTTGAAAAGAAATAAACACTTTCAAGTAATCAGTTTTCACAACTAGTATAACTAAACGCGACATTAACGTCGATAGTGGCTTAGACACATTTATTGTACATAGTTATAATTTACAGTTGCATTATTTTATGACATAAAGTAGGCATTCAATGAGAAGTAATTATTACTTGTATAAATAGAGATAGAATAACTAACTTTGATGAGCTGAATAGCAAGTAAGGCCTTAATTACAACAGCGGAAGTGAGCCATTAGAGTAGTAACGGCAGACGAGAATGCTGTAACAGAGGCAGTAGCAGCGTTTCCTAGCAGTTTATGGTTAGACTTGTAAATTATAACTACCTAACTAACAAAATATATTATTTAACTATTTAGGATTTTCTTATTTTTTCTTTTAACACGCTAATACTTTTAAATAGACGTATTGTTTTTATATCTTTTAGTATCACTTAAAAAACTTTTACGTATTTATAACTTTTCTATTAGGTGTTATCGCACAGAAAAACGTGCGGATTGCCCTTTGGCCTTTTGATGCCAAAGTTAAGAAGGAAGAGGAATATATATGTACTCTGTTCCCTAGGAGGTTTCACTTCTGGCTGGTTTTTACCTACCACTTCAAACCATAGTGGGTACAGCAAAAGCGACGTGTCCCTTAAATCTGGGCAAGACTATTACTTAAGGAGCGGCATACTAACCGCAAAGTTTCGAGATTCTAAACCGCAAGGGTAATTCGATAGGTCTAGTCTACTGCGGGAGATGACTGTTGAAGTTTCTGAGGTTTGTTCCCTAAGAGCCAAGGGTTTTTACCAGTCTAGACATAAGGGTTTGCCACCCAATGCCTGCTTTGACTGGAGAGGCTGTTTTAGAGCTAGCTTCTCCTTATTTCTAGGGGATAGGAAGAGATTATCGCCCTAAACATGCCCTCATGAAACTTCAAAGGAGGTGCCTCTACCCCCCATACTTACCCATCCAAAATATCCTGTCACTCCAGTAGAAGCGCAAAAGTCCCTACAGGACTCTGTGCAATTTTCTAAAGTTCTTGTGCAAAGAGAACAATGTATAAACTTTACTTTCTATCAAGAGGTCTCGCATGGAGGAATTGACGAACAGACAACGAGATTTAATATATTGGCAGATCTTTCATAACGTTTCGTCGAATAAATAAACTAAAATGAAATTTAAAAGCCGCGTTGCGTCGCCAAACTTAACATTTTAGGAATTACATAACAGGAACTCATCATCCTTTTGTACTCACAAAACACACTTCTTATTTTTTGTTGTATGAAAATTTGGTATTAGTATATTTATTCGAAACTCTAAAACCAAGTAATAGTGTATTCAGAACATTGTATACTAACTTGTGCTTATATACAATGTAAGGAAACCGAGCTTTACTTAGTATTTTTCTGGTAAAAACGGGTTTTGGGATTAGTTTTATGATATACATTTTCGCAAACTATAAAATAACATGACTATTTATTGTTCTGTCATCTCCTGCATTACAGGATGCTAGAGCAAAATATGCGTTTATGTTTCTTATCTTATCTTATTTTGAAATTCTTCCAAATATGGATGACAGTTTAAAAAAAGACTTATTAAATTATTTGGAAATTTTCGTTGCTCCATTAAACTTCGTCCATGCAAACAACATTCACCAAAAGAATTTCTATTTATGCGACTAGAAACCGATTCCTCGGGGGGAAAGAAATGCACCGCAATGGATATAAACATTTCTAAGACGTAATATTGCACAGCTGCAGTGACAGCACATTTATACTCGTATGTCAGTAAATAATTATTAGGTTCTAAAACCCTACGACGTCTTTCGTCTTGACGTCTCGGTTCTTCTAATCGGTATTCTCGTTGCTCGTCATTTTCTATAACTACACGACGCACGCTGCTGCAAATGTTTTAGACGTCGAAAAATCTAAATCACATAACCTTTCTGTTCGAATAATGCTGATATAGATAAACAGGTTTAATTTTAAAAGGAGGGAAATTATTCATCAAATTGTATTAAAATCAAAATTTGTTTTGATTTGAAACCATCGTTCATTTTATACGAAACTTTATTCTTACTCTTTGGAATTTTGTTGAAACATCAACTGTGAGGAATGGCTTACCATTCAGACACAAATAATCTATTATTATAATACTTCAGATGTTATATATCATACGTCATTGACCAGGTGTCATTTACTATAAAATTTAAAACAAAGAAAATCATAAATAAATATTTACCATGTAGCACTTTTGTTTTTGTAACAATGTATATGATCGTTTCCATGAAAACCAATTGTTAAATTATCAAACTTCAAAACATTTGACATTGGGCACATCCACATAAAAGCATAGACATTGGTTTGTTGACTGCTAGTGAGAGATTACAACGGTTAGTGGACGTAAACTCTGTCATAGACTATGATTCGGAATTTCACCATCTCATCGATAAGGGACCAAGAAGATCAGCCTGGTACCCCTTCTAAAAGGTAAATATAAATATTTTGTTTCTTGTCTCAGTCGTCATTCTTCCTATCTATATATAAGTAGTATAAACGCTATAAAATCCATACGTATATTGCTCTAGGATGTTTTGTTGTAAAACTATATAACATTACATTAATAAAGAAACAAACACTGCGGTCAATCCACAAAAAAAACAATACAAAGTATTTGTTTTAAATATTAAAAGTTTGATTGTAATGGTTAACCTTATTAAACGAAAAATAATTTCTATTATTGGCAAAGCTACTAGTACAACATTTCTAAAAGTTAAACCTATTATAAAGTTTATTACACAGACTAACTACCTACGATTCACACTAGATACATTATTGAGATATCCTTTACAGACATCATCATAAGACTATGGTACTGTAAGAATTAATTAGTATTGAAATTAGCACTGATAAATAATAGCAACAACTATGGTACTCCTAGTTGTAGTTGCTTACTCGGGAACTTTTATTACTGTCAGTCCCTTACCTTCCTACCATTTACTATTTTCTTTAGAGGTATACCTGGCTTATTGCTCTCCTTGAATCTAAAATCAACCCATATTAAAGTGTAACTAGCATTAAAATGATTTTTTGTGGTACTTTGGGATTATACCGACCACACCCAGACATGAATCGTTATTTCATATTTCGTTTCTACTGATTACTAGATTAGCGTAGAACAATATTTCGTCCATATAAAACAGGAATTGTCTTATCGCAAACCCCTCCCCATCCTCAGACAGAGGTCAAAGTCGAGCGTCTAGTAGATAACGTGATTGCAGAGTCTCGCCGCCCGTTCAGCTGGTGCATCGCTTTGTTGTACTTCCGTGTTTTACCTCTACATTTCTCCAAACACAAAATTTCAACAAAAACAAACATTTACCAAACTAAAATCTTTATTAAAAAAACACTAAAAACTTGTTTTTATTCTTGATCACATTCCGCCACCCAAAATGCGAGTGCCTCCGGCCATCAGCGCGGGCATTGACAGCAACTTCGGTGCTGCCCCGCGCTGATGTCGACGAAAGAAAAACATCCCTCGAGATAGTACCTATCAGTAAAATATCAAATTCTAGAGGGGCTAATCAGAAATATAAATTGAATTGTAATGGAAAGGCAATTATGTACCGTGCAAATCACGTGATGCCGCGCGGCCTGCCGTAATCAGGATTCTCGAGAAAGATAAGATAACAGCGATCACAATACCTGGAAATGCTTGTAAGTTTGTAATTTTGTAATTGAAGAGTTGTTTTTTCGTTCTATCATGTTTGTTTCTATAAATTTCTATTTTTGTGTTCTTCATACTAGTGTGGTCGGTATAATCCCAAAGTACCTTTTTTGTTTTTTTTCACGTTATGCTGTAACTTACCCACCCTCTAAAGTTCTAATTTTTGTATTTTTGTTTCCGGCTGTCTCATAGTTCTAATACTTTAATATCTTATATGCGTAACCTATAATATTCCTTCTTATTGCTACATACCTATGTAATAACATACTCCCGTAACTCTTCCTAACCCCGATACATATTCCATCTTGGTACAAATTTGGCTACTTAATAAATCGAGGCCGTTTAATTATAATATATCTATCCCTAGTTGAAATGTTTTTTTATCCATCCGTAACTGTACTTAATTTTCAAGTTTACTTGTCTAGTAATATTTATAAAGAATAGCTCGATCAGCATTATTATGTCAATTGTCTTGGGCAAGTGGTTTTTATTTTTTTGAGGACCTTATAAAATACAATCAGGAGGAGAGTCGTTACTGTACAAGGTCGACGTCACTTATTTAAATACTGATTCTCTCTGGCAAGATTTGAACTCATATCCCTATTCCGAGGTGTTACTATTCTGATAAACACCCGAGATTATAAATGGTCCATTCCTCAATTTTTTAGCCAATAAAACAACTCCTGTTACTTTCTTTGCTATGAATACCATGCTTAGCACCTTGTTGTGTATGATTTAAATTTCAGTATCTCAGTGATGATTGCTTTCTGCCATTTGTATGTGATATAAATATGAAGTTTCAATAAATATGTTTCCTTACACAATTACATGCCTTCTCCAAACAATACATAGCATTGTATCATTGGTATTGATTACTGGATGTGTTTCCTGATCTTGTTCAACAGATCAGTAAACACGATCGTTTTGAGATCAAACTCAGTTGTATTTTGTAGGAGATTGAGCTGGAGTGAAATTACTGTATTTATTGACAAATTATGTTTTCCGAGTAAATAGGTAAGTTATAGATGTTGAAAAAATTCAACACTTAATAATTTATTTGTAATAAATTTCTCCGGTATATAATATGTATGTAATTAAAGTGAGTATTCTCTATTTTGTCAATGACCTTTAACTTATTACTTTCATTTATTTCAATATTTTTATTCAATTGCACGAAATCAATAATACACAGAGGTAATATAGTTGCTATTAGACTGAGGTAAGATTTTTCGTAAGTTAATATAGTTAATAAGTTAATCCCTTTAAGATTAAGCATGTACTAAAATTAAAATTTAATGGGTGTGTAATGGTTAACTTTTAGTTGTTATGGTGCATAAATTTATTAAGCTGTACGTTATATCAAAAAAGCTTAAACAAACATTTGAGAATCAAGAGTTATTCATGCATGTACAAACAAAATTATTGGAAAACACTGTGCACTGAATATCACTTTCACAACCTACCAGAGATGACGAACGGCTGAGGCAAAAGTGACAATAATAATCCCAATACCTGCGGCAGCTCAGGCTTACGATTTTGTTTTTGGTCTTAGTTTTAAAGTGTGTTCAAGTATAGAAGTAAACCTTGCTTTAAACCTTCGGTAGCTCAGGCATGGCGATTTTGTTCTTGATCTTAGTCTTAGTGTGTGTTCAAGTATAGAAGTAACCTTGATTCAAAAAAGGACTGACCTGGCGATTTATCTAATTATTTAATATATAAATCCTGAAATATTTTACATATGAGAACCATAATGCATAAAAGTGGGTCTTTTTTAACTTTGCTCATGGTAGTATTGTATAACCAAAGACAGGTAGGATCAAAGAGGTATCGTTTTATAAAACGAGAAATTATACTATAGCAATAAAGAACTTTATAATAAAATTAAGAATAGTAATGAATGTCAGATTTACTTATGTAAAAGTGGTTTTCTGCCCAATACAGTGAAATAAATTCTTTTAACTGTGTATTATGTTGATTTAATTCCACTTAATGCAATAGTCTTAGACCATCAAATGTTAAGGAAGGAGAAAATTACACCAATGCATTACCATCTTATTTGTAAACGTGATTATTTTTTGTTAAGAAAAATTGCATTGTCTGCTACAGTGCAAATATTTCCTCAAGTTTTTTGTATTACGATTGACGAAATTTGAGTATCTAAAAACTCTGCATCACTTAGATTATCAGGGTACTGAAGTCATATAACTGCAATGTCGTCAAGGAAACTTATTTGTTTAATCGTAACTTATGTTGTTTTTACCACCATTCTAGCTGATGCAAACATCATGTTCACAAGCATGTTTACAGATATTTACAGTAAAAGTTAAAATGCCTAAAAATCAATAGTCTTGACATTTCTTTCAGCTATAATTATTTATTATGTATAAATATTGTTTAAATCATTTATTTAAGACCCAGTTCTACTTCGTTGTATACAATATACATATTTACTTTTAATAGTAAGAACCCTATTATTATTGTGCACAATTTACAAGGACTTTAACTGTAATAATATTCTGACGTTTTTGTTTTAGCACACAGGTTTACTTTACGTTTTCAGTGGGAGGAACTTCAGTACCGTAAGTCTTTGAAACATGTCAGATATGAGTTTACACGCCATTCTGAAACAACTGTTTTGGTCACATGTCTAGATTGTTACAGCATTGTGCCTAAAGTTTGAAAGAGAAATAGGCATCTTCTTGGTATCATATTTGTGATTCGAGTGTTTTGTTCTGATTATTTTCAGGTGGCCTCGGTCCTACGTTGATCCGACGTCCTCTCTGTGACAATTCTCATCATATAACACTTCTTCACGTGTGTTGCAAAACACGCAAAGTATGAAAGTTGGTTGAATAGAAAAAAGTGTGAATGAGTGAGTGCGTGTAGAAACTACATTTAACTACGACAAATACTTTTTCACTACACAACACTTTCAGGTATACTATATTTATCTCATCATATAACACTTAATTTTACACATTGTTGTATGAATTAATGTTTACCAACACATTCTGTCAATATATACTGCTTTCAGAGATATACCTTTCAGATACCTTAAACAAATTACTTTTTGGGAACACCATATTTTTAAACGTTCATAAGATATCAACTGAAATGTTTAATTAAATATAGTACATGGTTTGTTTTTTGATTGTTCCAGGGTGATGCGGTCTATGTGGCGGGAGGTCGCCCCACTTATACAAATACACACACTACACATACACTAGGTAATGTATTGTTCTACTTAAAATATTTAGTTACTTTGACTACAATGGTTGTTTCAGAATGGCACGATATACAATTTTTAGAGCTTATCTACATGATCAAATTTAACATACTTAGTCTAATAATTTTAATTAGTCTTTTTAGAACTTATTATTTGAGTTGAATAGTTTACGAATTAATTTATAATCTTAGAGGGACAGAGTATCCTTTTGTGTTTTCTTGTGATGTGTCTCTAGCGTTTCTGCGTTTGCAAACTCGGGGTCGTAACGATGGTGTTCGTTTATGTGTCGTAACAATTGTGACATGTGCACGTGTGTGCTCGTGTGAGTGTTCCCTTTCGTCTCCACTTACTTCTAGAAACCAACGGAATTCGGAAGGTTAGGCTGCAGTGCAAAGGTGAATGTAACCATTTCCAAGAAGATTATAAGATTAAACGTATACTAAAATGTGCCCTCCAGCATTTTAGGTGGGTACATAATTACTATCTCATTTCAGGCGTAATACAATCTTTATTTAAAATGATGTAATTTTTTTAAGTTCAACTTAAAATATAAATGAGACAGAATGAAAATTAAAGTATCGGTCAAATCCAAATGTCAGGTGGAATTTCAAACATATTTACGATTTAATAATTAATTATAACTGAGGTAGTATTGCAAAATACTTTATTGCATACAGAAATGATAAGATTAGTTCATATCAAGCGGTTAAAACCATTAAGAAAATCATATTAAAAATATGATACAGACACTTATTTTTATCCTTATGATTTTCATGTAAGCACAAATATTATTTAGTCTTATAAATAAACTTCATTGCTAAATAGGTTACTAAATTTTAATTTTGAAAACGGCTGACCAATTATGAAAATCGTTTTTTTATATTTTTGAAATTAGAGGAAATTGTTTATCCAAGGAAATATTGCTAATCGTCTCGAAATTATTTAAAATGTTTAAAATAATAACAATATTTCTGTTCCACGTTTAATATAAATGACTAAACAGCTAAATATGTAAATATTTAAAAGTTAAAAACCTTAAAATGTATAAAAGTAATGTAGACTATGTTCGTTTAAAGAAATGTAGCAAGGCAAGATTTTACTGTAATTTCAGTATTTTTTAACGCACTAGAATCACGAAAGTAGTGAAATAGCGGACTAAACAATTGTTAAAAAACCAACCTAACTAGCTGGTGTCGAAGACATTCAGAACTTTCAGTAATAACGACAATACGGTGAGTTTCTTATTTGCTTACCTATTACGTAAGATATTACAGAACTGCAAAATAGCTCTGTCTGTATTACGGTACATTTGTACCTAGATAAAGATGCGTTCTCATTGTCTCATTTGGTGCAACTGAATCGATATTAATTTTATTTCCAAACTTTTGTACAAACAAAGTAATTACATTTTACAACATAAAAAAGCAACGCCTATGCGTGCTATTCAGTTTTAATTACATTTGTACAGATAAAAAATAATCGCATAATATAAAAATAAGAAATATTTTATAAAAATAAAAAAATATAAACGTTGTTATAAACAAATTAAATAAAATTAAGTTTTTACAGCCTACACAAACATATACATTATTTAATTTTAATTACCTATTAGTGAAATTTTATCTAATTTTTAATGATACGATATGAATTAAATACTAGCAAGCATTTTATACAGTGGGGTATACTATTTCTTACAAATATGGAAAAACTAATATTATATTAAAAGAGAGACAACGTTTAATGATTGCGGAAATCGATAAATATATCAGTAATGTCAGTAACTGAAAATACATACTTTGTATTTATTGTTAGCGGTAAGGGGGGTGAGAGGAACAGGAGGTCCCAGGCAGTAACCAGCAGATTGAAGCCGCTGACAGGTTGTCCTGCAGGTCCCTTATCACTGAGGACAGTGATTTTACATTGTGTAAGTGATATAGCAAGCGTTTATTAGGTAAAAAGACAGTTATTTTAAAATTATCTAAATTAAATATCGCACAGCATTTCTTCTAGATTATCTGTGAGGATGGTAACTTTATGAGAGTAAGTGTAGACCTATAGTCATAATAATTTTTTTGTCTAATTTAAAATATTTCAGTTTCAACCATTTTATTAAAAGAGTAGATGAAGAATGTATTTGATTATTAATTAGATTTGATATAAAATGCATTGCCTCATGCCATGTATTTTAATGGTCTTGCTGCATCTCTTGAAACTGACCTGGACTCTAAATTGCAAGCGGCAGAAAGGGAAAGTGAAATTGAGCTATACTCAAAATTCACATACGGTTTATCCCTAACTACCTTAACTGTTGCATGCATTAGATTCAGTTTATTTGTAATTTAGTAAATAAAGCTTTTAATATACTCTCATAGCTATGTATAGAAATAAAATAAGAAAAATATAACTGACATATAATTGGAACATTTAACACTGAAAGATATTGTGAAGAGAACAGGATTTTTCCGGACATTTACCATTGTTCAGTGAAACAAAATATCAGTAACATTACGTTTCGAAATATGATCTCTTCTTGAGGTATATCACTAAACTAATACGTAAATACAAACTAGGTTAAAATAAACAAATCATACCAAAGCGTTATGGCACGCCTAACTCAGGAATCACAACCACCATGTCGTGTGTTAACTTCACTAACTCTTAAACACGCACTCAAGATAAACTATACGTAATACCAACCATTAAAACTGAACTACAGAATACATGTTACAATACGTCTGCATTCGTCTACCAACAACTTACGACTGACCAGATTCCAATAGCAAATGGCAATCGTCACGGCAGAAATAAACACGATGGCTGAAATAATAAGGAGGGGACCAGGAATGGGCCATTTTTATTATTATTGGTTCATGCTAGACAAACTTCTTAAAGCATATTGTGAATCCTTATTGGTATAGTACAAATTACTGATCCGTTGGATACTTTTGGTTTTATTTTTAGTTCAATTTTTAGAATTGGCAATCAAAGCGGCCTAATCTCGACTGACGGTTGACTGATTGGTTAATATGCCAATCAATAGGGTTTTTGAGAATTCTATACAAACTAAAAGTATCACTCTTGTTAAGCTTGTCCAGATTCCATGTAGAATTATATTAATTCTTTAAAATTATCTACGTATTCAGAGAAAGATATATTATTATATTGATATTTTCGTCATCGGAATAGAATGAATGTTATGACTTAATAGTTATTATTAAATGTACAATACAATAATTAAAGAAAGTAATGTCGTATTGTTATTAGCTACAAAATCGTTAAATGTTTTTACCAACCTAAATGGAAGATATAAATATTTAGTTCAAATACTTAAAAATGTAATCTCTCTCTTTCCCTCTCTATATTTAATAAAACATAGAATAAATTCCCCTACAAAGCGAGACATTGTTCAATGTGTGAAAACCTAGAGGCAGTTTAATTACAAATGCCAGTGTCTTTTGGAAGGAGTTTTCTGAATAACGCTTTTGAAATGAAATATTGCCTCCATTCGAGAAGTGGTCTTTTCTCTGGACTGTCAGAAACAGGCTTGTGTTAATGGATTCTTTAGAAACGTATCAAGTGTCTCTAAATCTGTTTACAATCACTTAGTGTTGTGGTAACACCTATTAATAGAAATTCTCGAAATGTCTGAAATGTTTATTTTAATATTCTGTCATTTAAATATTTGTTGAAAGATAGGAACATTCCAAATTTGTTTTATTTGTTAGATAATTTTCTTTTAAAATTTGCCATTGAACTCGCTTCCTTTGACGTGGTCCTATAATTCTGTAGGACAGTTCGTTATTGAGACAGGCAGACAAATATAAAAAACCATTTCCTCAGCCCTCGAGTGGTATGGTTCTGTGCTATGGTTCTCAACCAACGAAAGCTTTGTAAATGGGAATCTCGCCTCAACGGCGATCATCTTCTTTCTGAATCGATTGGGTTCAAAACCACCCCTGTCTGTGAGAAGTACCAATATTTATTATTAAAGAGCTTGCACATAAAATCACATCGATTACCCATTACTATTTGTCAACTGAAACTAGCTTGACGTATATATTACTTAAGCGTGTAACATAAAACAGATTTAAACTTTTTATAAAAGCATTAATTAAAATTGACGTGTGATTGTTTTCGAGTTTGAAGAAATTGTATTGTTGCACCTGTCACGAAAGAAATAACACAAAGTAGGTTTCTAAAATTTACCTCAACTAAGTAGATTTTACAATTTGTGGCAGTAGTATTTTTATATTACCTAAAGTATCTCATACTAATGAAGACTGATAGAGTATATGTGGAAAAAGCATTTGAAAACAGCCTGAAATTATTAATTTGTTTCAAAAGACCCTTTGTTAATAAATCTTTAATTGGAAATAAAAAATAAAAATAATCTTAAAAAATAATCACCTAATTGCATGTAAAACCACTTCATTGATTCAACACTACCTTTAAAATCGTGTCATTTTTCCGTCTGTCTGTCCGTCTATGTAGAAAGGTCCTTTTGGTAGAAAGTTCATAGAGAAATTAAACTTGGTTCTGGGTTCCTCTTGTTCCCAGAAAGGATTCTATTAATGTTGGCGTCATAAGTTAAATGGTATTCCAGCTATATGTGAGACTAGATAGTTCTCTAGTTACATAGTATCGGGTCAGTAGATAAGAATATTAAGGTTCCTAGACCACTTTCGGAGCCAACAGTAAATCAACGTAAAATACTGTTTAAAGGACAATAAACGAATCTGTAACTCACGAATAAAAAATAACCGAATCTATAGCTGTTTGCTTCTACTTTCTTAAGCTGTCAAATCAATCTATTTGAAATGTCTGCTACGAATAAACGAAAAATCTTCTACTCTACAAAATTGATAGAAAACACAGTCTTTATCTTTAATAGTCTTCTTTCCAGTAACAACCAAGTGTAATTTATCATGTTTATTCAATTCTTTAATCTTTTTTTTCATCCAAAACAGTCAAAAATCTGTTCGGTAAGTGTACTTTATAATCTTCCAACTCGGCAATTATTGTAAACCCGAATTTATCTTTCATTTTCTACAGATTCAAAATTTTGTATTATTTCCTTCTAATTCATTCAACTTCTTATATTCTTTAAATCTTAGCTCACCAACTTCATTTAATTTCTTTTAGTAGCTCCATTTACATAGGAAAAATTTGATTGTGTCAAGTTTCACTATTTAGTAAAATATCTTTTTATTAAGGAAAAGTTATCAACTTTTAAGCTTAAAGTTAGCAATTATTTGAGATAATTCAGTAGATAATCAAGGTTTTTTAAGGTCCCTACACACTAGTATTAAAGTTTTTTTTTTAAATCCTGAAAATCTACTGAATTATCTCAAATTATTGCCAACTTTAAGCTTAAAAGTTGATAACTTTTCCTTAATAAAAAATATATTTTACTAAATAGTGAAACTTGACACACTCAAATTTTTCTTATATAAATGAAGGGTGAAAAAGTAACATGTGCGTTTTGTAAGAAAGAAATCCTAAAACATAACTATGATCGACATTATAGCTCAAAAATCCATTTAAAAAACAAACAACTTTACGAAAGTGAACTGAATTATTTGAGGAATTGGGCTAAAGAAAATCAAATTGTCGATCATGAAAAGATGTACAATATAGGAAAATTACGACAATTAAAGAAAAACTTTAAGGAAGATAAAAAAGATCTCAATCTATTTAAAGATGAAAATATTCAATCAATCGCTGAAAAAATTGTCCATAGAAACAAACGATAAAACTAAGTCTGAAATGATCGAAGAAATTGATAAAACTCTTAACGAAAAACCTGAAAATATCATAGATGTTGAAGTTTTATCCTCTATACACGGTCTTTTCAAGAAATACATTTTAACAAATTTAAACGATAATTCCATGTCAATTTACAAATATCTATCAATTATGAGGCCAGAAATTAAAAGTTTAATAGAAAAATTTTAAGAGAATGTTAAAAATATGAAAGGTTATATCTCTTTGGAATGTGAATACGAAAGAACTTTAGTAAACAGTGAACCACAAACTTGCCCAATGTACTTTACTATAAAAGCAGACGAGATCTTTGATGTAAACGACTTTATTACTAAGCAATTTAATAAATTAACACATCGAGAACAGACAAATCATCCAAATAGAGGTTCTGGATGGACATTTAAAAGCTGCAAACAACTAGTTTAAGCATTAATAAACACGAAATGATGAACGCAGGATCATATATCGATTTACCAAAGATAATCAAAGATAGGAAGGCTTGTGTGAATATCAAAAATAAAGATGATTTCTGTTTTATTTATTCTATCCGATGTGCTATTGAAAAACCAGAAACTCATGTAGACAGAGCAAAGCAATACGAGAGATTTGTAAATGACGAGATATTTTCGGGCTTTGAGTATCCAATGTCTTTAAAAGATATACAATTATTTGAGAAACGCAGCTCCAATTCCAAGTACAAAATATCCAAAAATGTCTATAAATATCTATACTTATGACGAAAAAACTCAACATTGTTCCATTACAAATTTCCGAGGTTTATAATGCCGAGTTAGAAATCGATTTATTGTATGTTAAACAAGAAGACAAATCTCATTATGTTTTGATCACGGATTTAAATAAACTCGCTTTCTCTCAATTATCTAAATGTAAAAATAAAAAATTTCTTTGTAGAAGATGTTTGAGTCATTTCTAAAAATATAGTGCTTTAGCTGATCATTTAGAAATTTGCAAGCAACATGAAGTTTGTAAACCAATTATGCCATTTCCAGGTCAAACAACAACATTTACTAATTATCAAAAGAAATTTTCTCATCCTTACGTTATTTATATGGATTTTGAAAGCATGTTAGAGAAGATTCCAACATGCAAAAACAATCCGCAAAAATCGACTACAACCTAGATTCAGAAGCATATTCCTTATGGTTTTACTCTATATTTAGTGTCGAATGTGACCAATCGCAAGTATAAACCGATATGTTATAGAGCAAAAAATGAAGACGATTTGCCAAATGTTCCTACAAAATTGTTTGAAGAGCTCAATAAAATATCAAAATACATAGCTACAAAATATAATTTCTAAGAACAAAAAACCTATGAAATTGACCGAAGAAGAAGAATTAGCGTACCAAAATTCTAGTCTTTGTCATATTTGTGAATGTGAGGGTTTTGATAATCAAAACAAGACAAAAAGTACGAGGTCATTGTCATTTAAACAGGTAAATTTAGAGGTTCAGCTCATTTATCTTGTAACTTGAATCTAAAATTTCCTCAAAATATTCCAGTTTTCTGTCACAATATGTCAAATTACGATACTCATTTGTACATAAAAGAATTGGCTAAACAATATGGAAACGTTGATTTGATTGCAAACACCGATGAACGATATATAAATTATTCTGTAAATTCTGGATATGGATATGAATTCGAAGGTAATAAACCTAGAAAATACATTAAGTTTTCTTTCGTAGATACGTTCAGATTTATGGCCTCATCTATAGAAAAGTTAGCTAAAAATCTAAAGACAGAAGATTTTAAACATACAAATCATTTTATACAGGATGGAAGAATATTGAATGAAATTATAAAAAGACAGCCAAATGACGACAACGAGATTTTTAAAATTCTATCTGGAAAAGGAATATTTCCCTATGAATTTATCGATAGTATTGAAAAACTTGATTACACAGAAGAGCTAAAAATTCAAGATTTCTATTCACTTTTAACAGATGAGAGCATATCTGAGAAAGATTTTCAACATTATTTAGCTGTTTGGAATAAATTAAAGGATAAAAATCTTGGTAATTACTCAGATCTCTATAACATCCAAGATGTTTTATTGCTTGCTGATATTTTTGAAAACTTCAGAAACATTTGCTTGAATTGTTACAAACTCGATCCAGCACATTATTTGACTGCTCCAAGTCTCGCATGGGACGCTATGTTAAAATTAACGACAATTGAGCTTCAGCTAATTAACGATTATAACATGTATTTGATGATTGAAAAAGGTATTCGCGGATGCATTTCTCAATGTATTAAAACGATATGTTAAAGCAAATAACAAATATTTAAAAGATTTTGATTAATCAAAGCCTGAAAACTATCTGTTGTACGTCGATGCCAATACCCTTTATGGTTACGGGCTTATGCAAAATTTACCATATAACGAAATCAAGTGGATGAATCCTAAAACATATACAAAAGAAGAGTGGCAAGAAACAATTTTGGAACTCACTGGCGACGAAGATTATGGCTATATTCTCGAAGTTGATCTTGGATATCCAACAAATTTACATGAACATCACAAGGATTTACCTCTTGCTCCCGAACATTTTAAAAACAAGTTGTGCACAATTTTATTACATAAAACTGAATACGTTGTTCATTCGAGAAATTTGAAATTCTATCTAGAACAAGGTATGATTTGAAACATGTGAATAGAGTTATTGCATTCGATCAGAAGCCTTTTATGAAAGATTACATTGATTTTAATACTAATATGAGGACCAAAGCTACAAGTGACTTTGAGAAAGATTTTTACAAGCTTATGAACAACTCAGTTTTTGGAAAAAGTATGGAAAATGTGCGAAATAGATGTGATATCAAACTAGGAAATGAAAAATTTTCAATGAAACAGGCCAAGAAAACAAACTTCAAATGCTTTAATATCTTTGACAACAACTGTATAGTGAGTCACATGTATAAACAAAAGGTTAAATTTAACAAACCGATCTACATAGGATTTTCAGTTCTTGACCTATCAAAATTGCTAATGTACGAGTTTTATTACGATAAATTAAAGAAGTTTGACCCAGATTTGAATCTTTGTTACATGGATACAGACATTTATTTTCTAGAATTGAAACGATATCCTTTTAAAATTATTAAAGAAAATATAGAGGACTTTGATACGAGCGATTATCCAAAAGATCATGACTGTTTCGCTACTAAAAATAAGAAAGTTATTGGTAAATTCAAAGACGAGCTAAATGGTGCAATCTTAGAAGAATTTTGTGGATTGAGATCAAAAATGTATTCGTACAAATATCTAGACAAAAATCCAGTTAGGTGTAAAGGAATTAAGAGAAGTGTTGTAAATAAAACAATAAATATCGAAAACTTGAAAAGATGTTTGTTCGAAGATAAAGAGGAATTTAGAGAGATGACTGTAATAAAAAGCTATAAACATGAGTTGTACACAATTACCATAAACAAGCTGGCACTGAGCGCTAAAGAGGATAAAATAATTGTCCTAGAAAATAAGATCGAAACAGTACCGTATGGCTATAAAAAGGAAGCAAAATGTGGTATACTAGACGAACTAAATAAACTTGGAAACTTTGATATGTAAATGGAAGATGATTTAATTCACTGTCACAAATGTAAGAAAAAAACGAAAAATATAGATGCTAAGATTGTTCAAACTCAAAACGGATTGTATAGAATTGCTGCAAAATGTTCAAAATGTAAGACAAATAAGAGTAAGTTTATAAAGAATCCAAATGAAATACCAGTTAAAAAATAATTAAAAGATAAAAAAGAAATTGAGATTGAAGCTAAAGAAATTCATGCACCAGTACGAAAGAAATTTAAAAAGAGAAAAATTATAACTTTAGGAATTGACGATTTATGGGCAGCAGATTTAGTTATAATGTCTAACTATTCAGATCAAAATGATGGATTCAAGTATATGTTAATTAAATGTTATTGATACTTTCTCAAAATATGCTTGGTCAAGAGCTATCAAAAGAAAAAACGGCAAGGATGTTTCAAAAGCTTTCGAAGATATAGTAAAAGATGCTATAAAGATCGGGCATAAACCTCTGAATCTTCTTCATACAGATAAGGGTTTAGAGTTTAAATATAAAGAATTTATCGATGTTTTGAGGAAATATAACATTAATATTTATCATACTGAAAACGAAGAGAAATCAAGTATTGTAGAGAGATATAACAGAACTCAAAACGAAAGGATGAAAGTTATTTTTGAGATTAATAAAAACTTTAAAATGGATCTATATTCTTCAAAAAATAGTCACAAATTATAATGATACGGTTCACAATACGATTAAAATGAAGCCCAAATACGTAGATAAGGATGCAGAAAAGGAGTTATTAGAGACCGTTTTCAAGTATGTTCCACCTGAAATTCACACGAAAACTAAATTTAAAATTAATGATCATGTAAAAATTTGTTAGTAAAAAACAAACATTTTCGAACAAATATAAGAACAATTGGTCAAGAGAAATCTTTGTGATTTATCAAATTAATAACGCAGATCCTGTAACTTATAGTATAAAAGATTTAACAACGAAGAAATAACTGGAAGTTTTTACGAATATGAATTGAGAAAGTCAAAGCTATAATTTTTTCGATATAAATGGAGGCTCAACAGAAATGTTCAATGTGCAAGGAAATAAAAGGTTTTGAAGAATTTTATAAAAATAGAACTAAAAAAGACGGATTTGGACATTATTGTAAAGATTGTCATAATAAATATCAAAAAGAATTATACGATAAAATAGAAAAATTAACTCTAGATGAGAAAGAATATTACTTTTGTAAAGAAGTTAAGAATGTTTCTGAATTTAACAAGTGGCATTATAGTAGAGATAAAAAAAACAAGCATATTGTAAAGATTGTCCTATAAGAATTCAACGAGAAAGTCGAAAAAAGAGACTCCTTGCGAATGTGGACGAATTATTCAATGGTTACCTAGTTATGCTAAACATTTACAGACAAAATATCATAATGAAAACATTATTCTTACTGGTGATTTTATTTGAATTTTATTAGAGAGATAATTTTTTTGCATTTCAAAACTTGTTTTCGTCAAAGTTTAAAGATTTATCTGATTGTTTGAATGTTTTCAGATAATTTTTAAGGGAATTTTTTATTTGATCGAAGGTATAATATCCTTTGTTTAAACCATAATATTTTGCTATGTTCTTCTCACTAAATCCTATACAATAAGGAGAACTTTCACTAATATTTATTACAACATTGTCAGAATAAAAACCGCTTAAACCGATAAAATAATTTGATTCTTCCTCTAAATGAATAGGATGTTCCAAGTTTAAAACTAATTTAGAGCTTTCTGAAGTCAACTTGAACAGCTTCATTTTCGCTATTTAAATGGAGAAATTTTTAAAGCAAAAAGATCAGATAAAACTTCAAACGTTTGAAGAAAATAAGAAAGATCAACCAATGATATTGTTAATTTTTTGGTTCAAGTGGATGTGGAAAAACAACTTTATTATTGAATTTTATCTACAATAGGTTGATTCCTTATTCCAATTTGTATGTTTTTAGTAAATCTTTAGAACATGACGCCTATAAAAAATTACAAGAAAGATTTGAAAATATTGAGCAGAACTTAAGCAAAGAAATATCACATTATTATAATGCTTCTGAGGACATAGTTCCGTTAAGCGAATGTAAACCCAATTCGTTAATCGTTTTTGATGATTGTATTTTGGAAAATCAGGACGTTATTAAGGAATATTTCGTAATGTCTCGTCACAAAAACATATCTTGTATCTATCTTTCCCAATGCTTTTCAAAGGTTGATAAACAAGTTATTAAAAATAATTTGAATATGTTGTGTGTTTTTTAAGCAAGATGATCACTATTCGAGAAATATTTACAACAATTATGTGGGATCTGATATGAGTTTTAAACCACTTTAATGAATTATGTGATAAAATTTGGAAAGAAGGACTATGGATTTTTAACTATTAATCTAATTTTGAAGCCTAAAAATGGTAAATATATGAATAAATTTTCTAATATAAATGCTGCTCAGTGGTCTGACCAATCTACTTGATAAAATATTTGTTACAATTATTTTTACATTATCTTTACTTTTTATTTACATTATGAAAACAACTAAAAAACGGTAAATCTGTTCACGTTTTACGTTCCACGTTCACGTTTTTACGTTCCACGTTCACGTTTTTACGTTCCACGTTCACGTTTTTACGGTCCACGTTTTTACGTTCCACGTTTTCACGTTCCACGTTCACGTTTTTACGGTCCACGTTTTTACGTTCCACGTTTTCACGTTCCACGTTCACGTTTTACGTTCCACGTTCATGTTTTAAAATTTTTCTAATTAAATGGTGAACGTAACTTCTGAAGAAGCGAAAAAACTTGATCAAATCGAAAAGAAATTAATCAAAGAATTTAAAGAACAGATTCGAATTGATGAAAAAGAACAAGAATTTATTCAAAAAATCAATCAACCTGTAACTTCTGCAATAAAAAACGTTGAGGGCAAAATTGAAAATGTTTTAAGTGATAATCAAAATTTGATGAATTTGGTTCCAGTTGTACGACAATTTGCCGATATTTCAATTCCAGAATCTGAAGTGGAAGAGTTTGAATTGCCAAAATTACCATCTTCAACACCATTTAGACCTCGAATCATTGAAGACTCTACCATAGTTGAACCAATAAGTCCTGGAACAACGGATATAATAATTGGTGAAATTGGTAAAAAATTTCTTCCTAGAGCAAAGGATGATAAATTTTGTTTGTATTGGGACAGAAAAAAGAGAAGTTTTTATGATTGGAAATTTACCCGTTAATTTTGAACATAATGATATCATTATTAATGAAAAAAACATATGAAGGAACTCAAGGTTTATGGAGATTATTAACAGACTATGACGCTCCAAAAGATAATTTATATTCTGAAGAAGATTTGAAAAAGTATACAGAAATTTTATGGGAATCTGACTCAATTTACAAAAATAATGATCCATCTACTAAGAAGCCTAAGTCAAGTAGAGGTAAAAAATATATGAACTTAATTAAACCAATTTGGGAAAAAAGAATCGAAGGATCAGGTGTAAGAAAATACAGTGATAATAAGATTGAATACAGATATATCGACGATTTGACAAAACTCGATGGAATTATTAATTATATTTATGCTCAAGAGAAGGCTGGAAATAACAATTTTTTGAATGAAAAGAAAGCAATTAAAGATTTTATTTCGAACAAACTTGACGAAATGATTGAAAAACCTGATGGAATTAAATATTTAAAACGAATTTTGCCAGCAATAAGTTCATCTATGATTGAGGGTAGTGGACTTTTGAATGATTTTATCAACAATTTACGTTTTGAATTACACGTACCAACTTATCAGTATCTGGGGCCTGGCACAAAACTCGAAAAAAAGACTAAAAAGAGGAGATCATGGTATAAATAAATTAGATCAAGCTGCTATGGAACACGATATTTTTTATGCAAAACATAGAGACACAAATTCCAGACATATAGCAGATAAAGTTTTGCAAGATAAGGCAATGGATAGATTTTTATCAAAAGATGCTAGTTTAGGTGAAAGATTTGTTGCGCTTCCAACAGCTGGAGCAATGTTTTTGAAGAGAAAACTAGGAATGGGAATCAAAGAGAACTTGAAATTTTAACTATATAAATGGAGGTGAACGTAAATTTTCAGCAAAAATCAGAATGAAAAAATAAAATCCGCTTTTAAGTAAAAAATACCCGTTAGTATTCAATTTAAAATAGATCAACTAAAAAATGGCGAAGATAAGATATTTTTAACAAATAGACAATACAATAAACTCGAAAACTAAGAAAAACAATAAAGGAACCAGAATAGAATTTTCTTATAATCAGTTGAAAGAACTTAAAAATGGTGGACTTTTGAAAGATTTATTAGATTTTGGAGAAGACATTCCTATCGTTAAAAATGTCGTTCCTTATGTTATAAAAGCCGCTCCTATTGTAAAAAAAGATGTAATTCCTATTGTGAGAAATATTTTAAATTTGTTGGATAAAGAGTTGGATGTTACAGGATCTGGATTAGATGAAAAAACTTTGAATTACGTGAAATCAAACATTAAAACAAATTTGAAATAAAACCATTAACATTTGGAGAATTGGAAGAAATTTGCAAAAATATTAAACATTTTAGAGGAATATTCATGAGAGATACATTACCTGAAAAAGTTAAGAAATATGAATGTGGAATTGTTAATTTAGACTCGATTATGGGAACTGGAACTCATTGGATTTGCTATTATAAAACTGATAAGAATGCATTTTATTTTGATTCGTATGGAAGAATTGAGGACAAACCGCCGATAGAATTGATCCAATATTTGAAAAAAATCAAACGTCTACTACAACGATTCTCAAATTCAAGACTATAAAGGACCCCCCAATTTGTGGTCATTTATGTGTTTTTGTTTTGAATGAACTGTCTGATGGTAAAGATTATTTAAAGACGTTGTCAACAAATTATTGCTTAATAAATATGGATTCGCAAAATATTTTTGATGTGTTTGGAATACAAATAAGAACTGAAAATATTCGATATAATGTCAATTTTGATAGTTTGAGAAATGAGTTTGATAACAAGTTAGAAAATTTATTACAAAACCTTCCAGATTCAGATATATTTGCTGTCGAGATTGAAGATTTTAAAGCAGAATATGATAACAAACTTGCAAAATTTCATGAGTTCAAATGAAGTTGCTGATAAAATAAAAACATTGGAACAAGAAGTTGATGATGGTGTAAAAAATTATTTACCAATTTAATGTCTCATATCGAAAAAGCTGATAAAATTACTGAAGCGATCAAAGTTGAAAAGAATTATGTTAGTTTGGCTAATAAAAAAAGAATTGTCGGTGTTCGACCTGGTATTGACAAACATGATGTTGTTTGTTAAAGAACAAATTTTAAAACCTCTAAAATTATCAGAAAACATCGATATTGTTGATTTACATGATCCGAATGTTAAAAATGCCTTAGATTTTAAAGGAAAAAGAATTAGCAGTGTTAGTAAAGGAATTAATCCATTTGATGTTGTTGTAATGATTCAATTAGAAGATCCTATTAAAATGTTTAATGAACTAAAACAAAATTATGAGAATCATAAACAGCATGTTAAAGATTTTACAACAGAAGTCTATGAAAAACTTGATGAAAGAAGTAAAAGATCAGTAGACGATGTTGGTGAAATTAATGAAAAACGGACTAAATTTAAATAGTCTTTTGATAAGTTTAGTTTAGATGCTACGAAAACTTTTGAGAATATTGGTCATAAATTTGTTGAATACAATGATTCTTATGCTGACAAATTTCAAAAAATAGAAGTGGGAGGAAGATCTTACTGAAATAGGTATTCGCGTAGGGTTTTATACCTGATAAAATTTCCTTATATAAATGACGCTCATATATTGTGTGAGGTGTAAGGCAAAAACTGAAACAAATGATATAAAATACTATGCAAACATCAATGGAAGTTTTTAAAAAGAGTTTCTGGAAAATGTGCTGAATGTTTTTCTTAATAAATAGAGATGGCGGGACATTACAGTGCTTTCGATCTTTTTATAATGCAACACGAAAAGAGATTTGAAAAAAGAACATTGGGATGATATTTCTCAAAAATATGAATTATCCGAAGATATGATGCGATTGTACATTAATAAGTTAAATTGGTATAACATTGCAAAATATCAAAATCTGTCCCCAGAGTTCATTCAAGAAAATAAACATTATCAATTAAAAAATCATATGTCTGTTCTTTGCCTCTATCAACACTTGAGTATAAAGTTTTTTGATGAAAATAAAGATACAGTTGATTGGAATAATATTATAGATAGCGGTTAATATCCTGTGCAGATTTTATTGAAATATGTGGCCGAAATTGCAAAATTTAAGGAAGAAAATCCTGAATATGACGAAGTAGATCATTAAAAATGACTCTAATCTTTATAATTATTTTACTAAAATTTATATCTTTTCTTATAAAAACGTACATTAGATCGATGAAAAAATGATATCTTTCTTATACATGGTGTTTAAAATTTCTAAATTTTTTCTTAATAAATGGCGGACTACAAAAAGTATACTAGTGATATTGAAAGGGCGGAGTTTATAAATTTCTATCCAATTATTAAACAACATTTGAATGAACCGAATAAAAGAACTGAGTTTAATATTGATTTTGGAGATAACTTTTGCTCGTCTAACTTCCAGTTTTATATTTCTGGAATTTTAACAAAACAAGATGGTCAAGCATATCTTGGAACTGATAATGTTAGATTAATCGATAATTTTATACCGTTTTTATTTTCTAAGATTGAAGTAAGAAAACACAATAAATTGATAGAAGAAGTCGGAAACTGTGGCCAATTAAGCACTATTAAAGGAACCATTTGTTATTCCAAAAGTGATGTATTTTCAAACAGTTTTGAATCAACTTTTAAATTTGGACAATTTGAAGCGGTCGGTGATTTAGCACATTTCGGCTTAGGATTCTTTGAAAAATGTAAATTTTCCAATCTATAAAGGTGGATTTTACATTAGTTTCATAAGAGCTGAAGACGATGATGTGATTCTGAAGACTGCAACTGGAAATGTTATGCCTGTTGATGGCAAAATTACAATTAACGAGTTTTTCATTAGAGTTCCGATGATTTATTACAAAACCACGAGTAAAATAATTCAGTTGATTGATGAAATTACAAAATCTCAAAACATTATGTTTAATTTTCTAGATTGGCAATGTATTGAGCAAAAAGGTATTTCCGGAACAACTTCTTCGTTCGATATCACAAATATTTATAGAAATATCTTCAATCCTAAGTTTGTTATTATAGGTTTTCAAACAGATAGACAGAATAATCAAGAGAAAAATCCTTCAAGTTTGATAGTTTGAATGTAAAAAATATCAGAGTAAAATTGAACGGTTCTTATTATCCAGATGAATTACAAAATTTAAACATTTCAGGAGGTCTTTTCAGAATCATGTATCAGATGTATCAAGATTTTAAGAAAGTTTACTACAAAAATATGGAAATGTATTATAATCCTAAAGAATTTTTAGCGAATAGACCTATTTATGTCATTGATACAACAAAGAGTTTGACAAATATTTCTGCTTCAAAGAACGATATAATTATCAATATGGATTTTCAAAATGCTGTTACAAACGCGATTTGTTATGTTGTTGTTGTTTCTGAGAAATTTTTATCATATGATGTGATTAAGAACGATATTAGAGAAATTCAGTAAAATTTTAGATTTCTTGATTTTTCATTCCATTTCAGAGATTTTTTTTTAAGATTTTAATATATTTACCACACAATTTCCGTTTATTCGAAACAGATATGAGAACATTGGCAATAGATTTTTCATTAAGATTTAAATATATTTACAACAGAATTTTCGTTGATTTGAAGCAGATATGAGATCATTTCCAATAGATTGATTCGAAGCAGAAGTTTCCAATAGACACCTTAAGAAAGTAGAAGCAAACAGCTATAGATTCGGTTAATTTTTCATTCGTGATTTACAGATTCGTTTATTGTCCTTTAAACAGTATTTTCCATTGATTTACTGTTGACTCCGAAAGTGGTCTAGGAACCTTATATTCTTATCTACTCGGGTCCATGCATACTCCATGACATCGGTTTGTCCGCAAAGTTATTGTTACTTACATTTAATTTTACATCCGTAAAATTATCAGCTCTATAGCAGATTGTATGTATAATCTGCAGTATAAAGAAACTGACAATATGAAAGCATAGATAAATTTGTTTATGAAGCTAATCTATCTGGTTCAAATGTTTCTAAAGTAAATTTAGAAAAAGTAAATAAAGAGATATAAAACACAGACTTTCTGGACTAAATAAATTTGAGTGTTTAATATCATTCACCAATTTGCTTTATGCAGTTGGGTAGTAAGTGTTTAAAAATAAATAAACGCTAAAAGGCCTAAATTGAAGTGGCCAGCTAGTTACGTCACGCTTTGGCAAGAGTGGAAAGTGGACGCTTTACCGAGATTGGATTTCCAGCGGCAATTCATTTACAAACTAATTGACAAAAATTAAATATATTTGACTGCAATCAGCCCATTCCGGGTATTTTCCGAGTGCCGCTAACTACATTAAATACAGTTGTGTTAAAATTTAATTTTTTAACTCGTATTCAACTAAAATTACATTTATTTTATTTAATGTTCGAGTCAAATCACGGACATTCATACTTGTTAAAATTAAAAAAAAACTATTTACGTATTGTATCTAATTCTTCACCCATAACCATTCTAATCGACCCGTAATAGAAATATTTTGTCTATTTCCTTGCAAGTACACATCAAGAACACCGTACATGATACAGTTCATCATCTTGTACAATACCCCTTATAATAATATGATGTACTATTCCTGAACTTAGCAAGGATAACTTCCGGTTGTGTGAAGAAAATATTTCGTAATATTGTTAATTATTATTTCATAAGTTATTTTATAACCTTTTATAATAATTTCACCATTTTGCACTTTTGTAAGAAGCGTGATTATCAACCACTTAATCAATGTTATGTTATTATTGTTCAAGTTATCCTAATTAAACTCTTTCTTTTTTAATTATTTTTACAATCGTCCTAACATAGACAGTGATGTTAAGAGAGGAACTTAAAACATTATTAAATAATTTCTTTTACAGGCTAATCTCAATTATGACTTTATTCCGCCGACTTTATTCTTGGACTATTATCAAACAAAGCAAGAGGAGAGTTGTAGAGTACAAGGTAGATATTACTGATAAAGTCCTATGATCACACACATGATTTGAACCTGCGGTGTACCTATGCAGCCTGAAAATCCTATGCATTTTAGATGCATCAGTTATCAATAATACATCTATATTGAGATAATCATATTTGTTTTTGATTATTCCAAAATAATGACAATTTTGGACGGCAAGAAGAAATATTTAATGCCATTAAATTAAAACAAAATATCCACATGCTTAGTTAAGTATATATGGAAGCAGTAAAAAACTAAACTTGTTGTGATAACAGCTACATATTTTAACGGTGAACTGAAATCTATTTGTTTTCTTCAACGGAAACACGTCAAAACTTTAGAGTGTCAAAGATTCCTAATCCAAGCAGGATTATCGCAGGTGAATATTTAAGGAAAACATCGCCACCTAACGCAGTAAGAATAATCCCTACTTTCCGCCAAAGTTATTCAGTAACCCTTGTACGTAATTTTGTATGGTTACGGTTGCATACTCTGTTTACTTTTTAATGTAGGATCGTGTGACAAATGTAGGAGATGGCGAACAAAAAACAAACAAAAAAATATTTAATACTTTAGTTAAATATAAATTTAATTGATTCAAGAATTATGAAATTATTCGATAAGACTTAGAAGGCCCCAGAAGCTAAGAGCTCTCAGGGTCCAGAATCTAAAAAATTTATAGAGCTTCCAGAAACTGGATGTTGCAGAGGTTGGACGCTGCCGGAAGCTGTATATTACAAAGGCGCCGAATTCCCTAAGAGACCGTAGCTACCACAGATGTTAATGTAATAGTGTATCACCGTTAATTAATTTTCAAATTTCATGAGCTTTCGAAATCAGACAATTCAGTTTTTGTGCCTTTATTTAGGGTATGTAACTTAGTAATTAACTAGGAGTTGAAAATTTGTATGTTTTTAAAAATTTGTTTTTATAGTCTGTTTTTATTTTCGAAGATAAAAAGAGGAATTCACATTGATGTACCCAAGGAAAGTATTCAAACAATACTTTGTTAAAAAAAAGTTACGTCCAGTAATGTATACACTCCTATTACAATGAGATTATTTGTTCTTATGACGGAGAAGTTCCTGTAGTCTACTCAATCCTATTGATGCATGATGTTAACCTAAGACGATATATGCCCAGACTCCGGGCAGCCAGCTCCAGATTATACCAATTTTCATAGTGATGGGGACAAACAGAGCTCTTTCCGGAAGTGTAAAATACCCAAGCTGAACTGAATTTATCTTATAACGTTAGGCAAATTGGTTCGTGCTTTATTTTTAGGCTGAGTACGTGACAAACGCATCAAGTTCAGAGTCTGTGTAACTTACGTTAACTAGACCTGCACTAGGTTACTTAAATTTACCCTGTCACATTAGAAAAATTCCAACCTACATTGTTGCTGGTCTGAGTACGTTAAAAACTGCTTCAACTTCAGATGCTGGATAACTTACATTAACATTCAAGGATTCAACATTCACTAAATCTCACTAACGTGAGACACAAATGATTCTCCATAACGTCTCACAACAAGATAGAGAGGGAACTGTTACTTCGCCTCGCTTGTTACAAACGAGCAGATTTGTTTACGTAATAATGCTGTATGTTTGCTTTTACAAATGGCTGCAATACATTTCAGCTTTCACATTGTTATAAGCTATTGTCACTTAAAAGCGTTTAAGCCTTTACTGTAGTATATTTTATTTAAAAGTTTATTTAATATATATGTCGGACTTTTTGTATTTAATATATTTGATGGCGTTGTAAAAATTCAATTGAACAAATTTAATGCTTGATCTGCTACCCCTTGATTAACGTGTTACACATCCAAAATATACTAAATACTGTCTAGTAGGTCCCAATACAATATTTTAAAAAAAGAAATCAATACAAATTCTTTTAACAAAATCTAAATAAAATTAATATCTAAGTTTGGATATTAGCTCATTTGCTAAATATGTATATTAATTAAAGTGAAGGGATGGGGTGGAAATTAAAGGGAAAGCAGCGTAAATAAAGTCCCATCCTAAACTTAGTGAAATATTAGTATTTTATTTCGTCTAGCTGATGGTTAGGATGTTTTATAGACAGGTTGGTATGATGCAATAAACTATATATTGAGCTCTAATTAGAATAAAACTGCATGTTATGTTTATAGTTTTTAACATTCATTATATTACTTATTCAGTACCGGTATTTAAAGATTTACATTCCACTTTTAACTATTAGTTATAGTTTTTGTAAATTTAAATTGTGTGTGGTATTTAATTTTAAGCATTGTAAGAATTTAAAATAATGAATAATGCAGAATAATATATACTTACAATATGAGGGTGGGAAATGCCCGAAATTATGTTATCAAGTCATAACATATTATAACCATAACATTTTGTTTGAATATAGAAGATTAGTTTTATGCAATGAATAAGCAATTTAGTTGGTTTTGTGGTATCCCGGCTATTTTTACTTAAACGAAAGTATATGCTAAATAACTCATTTCATTCATTTTAGATCGAAATAATTTAAAAATATATTTCAAAACTTGTAGGACTAAAAAACTTTAAAAATTCTGAATGTATATAGAAATACAGAAATAATTAAGAATCCTGTAAGAATTCTCTCCGTAATAAATTGTAATACTATGAATTTATATTTTTCTACGGTAATTAAGTAATGGCATTAACTGCGTTTTAGTAATGAAATATACATATATTGTTAATATTTTATTCTATTTCTATAATAGGTTACTTTTTGTAGAGTGATCTGTTTTCCTGGCTGTCAAATTGTGTATATTTATCAGCGATATTTTATCAATATGGACACCTGTAACCTACACAGGACTTTTAGCTTAGATCATAATTTACTCCGCCTTTAAAATAATTTTTTCACGAATTATTTAGTTAAATAGTGTTATTTATATAATTATAAAGTTTACATAATTATAGTCCGAACAACATTAATAAAACTGTATAAATAATTAATTTATACAGTAATCTAAATATAAATGTGTTCATTTAAATCTGTCATTGCATTATCGTTTGCTTCATTAATTAAAAAAATGTAAGTAGTCAAGACTGGATAAAGAAAAATACAAGTTTGGTACATATATACTTAGATTCCATTCAGCTTGCATCAGCTTATACTACTCCTATTTTATCAACTAAATTTAAATGTTATAATTATTGTTTTTTTTTTTCATTTTATTCAATTGTTGGTTTATCAAGTAACTTAAAATTAGTAAATACTCACTTGTTTTCATACAAATTATCTATTTTATTATTGAAAACCTCTAATTAATCTACATAGCTGCTTTTAAAAGTTATATAGCCTGAATATATTCTGCAGCACCAAACTCAACACTTAGTTCAGTAAGCAATATCTGATTGCGTAAGTAATAAACGATGCAGACATTGTTTTATCTTTCAATAAGACGAGCTGCACAAAATTGCTCATAAGCCTCTAACTCCACTCCATCTTCTCCAAAGTTCTTGAAACAACGCTTATTAAGTTACACAAGCCATTCAAAGCTTATGTAACTTGTACGTTATGAGTTAGTAAGGATTATACCACTGCAGGCAAGTTATTGCGTACGGCAGCGGCATATATTTGCACATTCATTGTTTAAAGAAAATTTATAATAGGCGATACCGGTATTGAAAGATACGATTGTCATCCTAGGAGTATACGATGATTCACAGATTTTCATGAAAATCGCCCAGCCTCCAATTTTCTATTAATATCAATGAATTATTTTTATTATTTGCTATTTAAAAGTTCATGCAAGTGCAAAGAGGTCTCGTAAATTAATGTTGACACATTATTACACAAATAGAAGTTATTTTACCAATTAACAATTTTTGTAATATTTATGATAACGTGGTCCAATGATTTCTACTTCGTTGTATACTGTTCAGCACGAAATTGAATACAAGTATTTATTATTATATTGCGTAATATTATGATTAAAATATGCAAATTATTAAATTGAAATACAAGTCTACACCTTAGAGTTTCGTAATACAAAGTGGTTCAGAGATTAAAAATTAAATCTGTTCAAAAAAGCATAGTTCGTAAAAGGTATACTAAACATTTATTGTTTTAATGCAAAGAAAAATTATATACAAACCGCAATAGTAGTGTAGATAAAAAGCTGTAGGAACTATTTTTTGCATGAAAAAATGTTAAGTGTAAAAAGCCGGAAACATAATCATTTTAATTAATATATAAATAATATAAAGCTTTTTTTATGAGAGTAAAACATATTTTATAACTCTACAATAATAAAGCATTTACTTTCAATATAGTATTTGAACTCACTATAAAGATTATGTAGAGAGCATTCGGAACTGTGGAGATGTTACTTTGGACGCACCTTATGTCTGTAACAGGCATTCTAGTCACGTCCTCATTCAACAGCTTGTGTCGTAAAATGAGAAAACTAACCTCAATCAATCACTTTAACCTATGATCCTTCTGTTTTGGTGCTTTAAATCGGTTCTTAAGGACGACTTGACAGAAGAGAGAGCAATTATTGGTGGCACGTGACAGCCATAAGCATCACCATATGTTAAAACAAACCTTTATAAATCAATTGTATTATACCCTTTCATGCGATAAATATTCAAATTTTCCTATGACTTATCTTAATTCTGCTTAAGGCTAAGTATTTTGAATGTCTAAAACAGTCAATTGGGGCATATTCTTATAGGTTCTGTTAATTAATTTGAAACAAAATCTTTGCTCTCTTACCTCGCAAAGGAGTATTTACTTCTAGCGTAACCTTTTCACCGCGTATTAATATATCAACACTGTTCCAAAATTTAAATTTTTTTACCCAAAATAAAATTTTTTTTTACAATTATTAAACATTATTATTTTGGTTCCTTGAGATGTTATACACATGTTTTAGTAAAAAAAAAAACGCTAAATTAAAATTTATCAAAAGATTTGTTTTAAAGAAATATTAAATTGTATACGTTGATGTGTAATCTGAATGAACTTTATATCATAGTTTAATTGTGCATATACTCATATATGATATTGTGTAGCAAGTAATTTGTACATAATAATATAAATTTACCAGTAAAGCGGAAAATATGGTGATTCGCACGAGGCGCAGAAGTAGCAGGGAGCCATTGTCTCCCAACATTCACTTTTATACATTTAGATTTATTTACACAAAGTTAAAACTATTCATTTTTCAATTTACATTTTTTATCATTTCAAGTAATAAGTCACAATAAATGCAAGTTAGTAGGCCTAAACAAAAAACAAAAAATGCAAAAATCTTTTCCAATATGGAAACATTCTCTTTTAGCCTTACAAGATTGTATTGGCAAAAAAGCAGATTGTCTTGATTTGCTAAAAAAAGCAATTGCAAGTTTTCTTATAAATCTTTATAGAGTGATAAACTTCAAAACAAAAAACTATGCACAGGGGTGGATCATCCTGGTAAGTTTTACAAAAATATGATGTTTGCTTTCTTTTACACGTGTACACGTGCCTTTCCCTTTTTTGGTGCAGCTTGATGGTAGGATACTACAGACAGCACAGTTGGGATTGTGGTTTTTATCTTCATATTGGCTGATAAAATGGATTCTCCCTGATAGTCTGTCATCAAGAGGGTTGCTCAATTTTCGACCCCGTCGGATTTCAGTTATAGGTTCCCATGCGCTTAGTAACCCGTCAATAACCTTTTCTCGAAACGTTTTGTGAGTTAGAGATCTTACACCATTTTTCATATTATAAGCTATGCAGCTATTTATCAATCAAATTTCAATGACAAAATGCTATAGGCGATGGTACCATTACAATGATTTATGGCCGAGAGGATACGAAGAATAAAACTTGTCAAATAAGTCTACTCCACCCATATTTTTGTTGTACAGTACTTTAATATTGGGCTTCGTGACTTCTCGTCTGCTGTCTTTGATCTGACGTCAATTAATTTTACTCCAGTGTCACCTACAGTAGAGAGCATGTTTACTTTTCCCGTATCTTGCCAAGAACATGCTATCATATCTTTAGATTCTCGGATCCATGTTGTTGGGAAGTCACCTTTATTTTTCATTTCAACAGGCAACTTTTTTTGGTTTGCTCTTACCGTACCACATGCTCCAAACCCACTCAACTTAAGGTCGTTGAATAAACCAACACTAGAGTAGAAATTTTCCATGTATATGATTCTGTTAGTAGATTCAAAACCTAGTAGCAAATCTTTTCCAACTCTACTACCCAGGCCCTCACCTTTACTATCGGTTTCTTTCCCAGTATACACCTTGAATCTCAACAGAAATCTATTTGAAGAGTCACGGAGCGACCATACCTTGATTCCCCATTTTGTTGATGGCTTGCTTGGGAGATATTGTTTGAAGGATAGCCTACCTTTAAATTTAATCATACTTTCATCTATAGAAAGTGCTTCTCCAGGCTCATAGTTGTTTAGATATGTTTTAGAAACAAAATCTATCAAGGGCCTTATTTTGAACAGTGGATCATATCCAGTATTACCCTTTGACACCTGATTGCTATTGTCATTGAAATGGAAAAAGACTTGATTAGTTTGATATTGGTCTCTAGAAAATATTTTGGAAAATGCCAGAGTTTTTGTCAGCCGAAAGCCGTCTTGAACATATGATTCTTCGTTTGGCTTATGAGTGAGTCCCATTGAAATTTGCGTTGCTACAAAAGCTTTCACGTCCCTTTCATCAATTTCTTTTAGTTGATGTAGTCTAGAACGTTTGGGAATGTCAGTTGTGGCATAACAACATTGTATAGAATAAATATTTGTCTGTTTCAGCTACAGGAATGAATTTATGAAATGATTCGGTTGGAGTTAGGTTTTCAAATATTACTTTAGGTGTATCACAAAGTGTAAATTTAAGTATTTTTGTCTAATGCAATGTTAGCATCTATACAAGGAACCACCAGAGAGTGCAGTTGGCGGCGACCAATAGAATGGACTGGCCTGCGCGACGTTGCCACACAACTGCCGCTGCCGCCCGGCACGGCTGGCGCATTGTGGCTGATAAACTGCTGCGCTATCACAACTAACACTGATACTGAACATTTAAAACTTATCAGTATAATTGAAAAACAATATTTAAAATGCGTTGACAGTTTGCTATATTATACGAGTATTTAAATTACTTGTATAGTTTATTAATGTTATTACAAACTAACTATCGATTAAAACAAACAAATCGTCCCGTCAGTTAGTCAGAGTAAAGTACTTGCTTATGTCCATACAATACAACAATCTTTTCAGTGATTTTAAACGATTACTAAACACACACAAAATTAATATACATGTTGCTTATATTGGACACTGCATGACGTGTTGCTTGATTAAAAATAATTAAAAAAATATAAATAACAATATAATCAACTTTAAAATTATCGAACAATTATATTTTTAAATTATGAAATAATCAAATTTTCCACGAAATAACTTTTAGGGCCTACTATTTTAAAATGAAATACGTTAAAAAGCACGATTGACTTAATAATATTCTTACCTTAGCACTTGTATATTATTTATTTCGCTCTCAGGGCGGCAATATCGTAGCCAAAACCTCGGAGTCTTCTTCATTTTCACTTTCTGCCTCACTGCTACTCGTGTCAGAATTGTCTGCTAAGTTTATAATTATTTGCTCTACAACACTTGTGTGGATACATTCCTTTTCAAAATCAGCTTGCTGCAAGGCTTCTGCGTGCTGAACTCTTGATTGCCAGTCTTCTTTAGTCACTTTGTCCAGAGCATCATGAACAAGTTTCTCAACGTCGGTTATTTTAAATGTCTTATTATTACGTGCTACCTCTCCCTTCATTTGAGCCCATACCATTTCAATGGGATTGTACTGGCAGTGATAAGGAGGGAGCCTGACAACTGTATGTCCCGTTTCATTGGCTAATTACGTCGAGTTCATAAGTTTTTTGTTGGGTTTTATATGGGTGAACCCCCATTTTAAGTTCTGGTTTCGTTTCTTTCATAGAGTATTGTATGTTTTTTCGAGACAGCCAATTTTGAATATCTTCCTTCTCCACAATGAATTTGGAATTTTCTCGGCGAGTACTGAATGGTATGGAGCATTGTCCATAACGATGATCGAGCCTTCTTCCAAAATGCATAGCAGTTTTTAAACCATTTTCTGAACGATTCAGCGTTCATTTCATCGTGATAGTCCGAACTGGAATTGAAGAGAATGCAGTATTTTCAACCGCCACTGATTAAGCGACAATAGGCACTGACTGATGGTCAGAGACCGGAAGGAGGAAGGGGCTGTTTCTTGGAAACAGTATGACTCATCCGTCTGGTATTACCAACACTGCTGGCTGGTGCGGCTTTTGTTTACAGGTATTTCACCCGTTTCCTCCACATTTTCACTCGTCTGACATCATCTATTATGTACTGTGTTCAAATTTCATTGGATGTTATAGAAAACCGTTACTTTAGAATTTTATAAGAAAGTGCATTCATATTATAAAAATACTTGTGCTGAATGATTTTTCAACTATGGCCAGTTTAAATATTTAAATCACCCACGTGTGAAAACAATTTTACATAACACAGATTCAAGACTATTAATAGCCAGGTAGGAAAAATGCTTTCAAATGGTTATAAATTTATGAGAACCGAAGTGCGTAACAAAACCGTTGCGGCAACAATTCCCACCGGTACTGAATAAGTATATTTATGGAAAAGAACATAATATGTTCTTTATGAATATATTATATATTTTAAATAAATATATTATATTTCAGTTGTATTTGATAACTTTCTTACCAAATTGAAAATCCATTTAATATAATATGATTATACTATGTAAACATGTAATGCCTTATTATATATAAGTGATAATGGCATTATCTAACTGTTAAATACGAGAAATTAACGTTTTTGTGGTATTTTTATGTTTTCTTTTTAATTTATATTTCGGCTAAAGATTTTAATCCTACGATCTTCGTATATGAGTAATATAATACAATAATTTATTTCAATCCATTTAACTCAACATGGAAATAAGCTACAGAAATGTACTTTTTTTTAAATGACCGTAAAATTACATTTTGTAATACGTAGTTAATTAATTCAAGACAGCTCTAACATTTCTTTCGAGCGTAACGGTTAAGTATTTTAAGAACGCTGGACTCGCGCGGCTTGTGGTTACAGCGGGGAACAAGTTTGGCAACGTCGCTCAGTTCTCGTTGGCCGCTCCAAGTTCACGGGCAAAATAGGCTCCTCCCTCAACTGCACTCTCTTGTGGTTTTTTGTATAGGCCTATTTCCATCTAATGGACGATCTATATCACTTTCAGAAGAATAGTCTACATTGCTATCACCTATTTCGAAAATCTGAGTCTTCATTACCATGATTCAAATATTCATTAATCTCATCATCGGTTATTTGTTCCATTATTAAAAAGGATAACCATCAACAGGCAAGAAATTTGTAAAAACTATTGTCCCTGACTAGCCTACATACCTAACAACGTCAGCATTTTTGTTGTAAGATATTCACTACAGTAGGACAACAATTTTTAATGTTTAATGTTAAAACACTTACTTGCATTAAAATATTAAGCAATAACAACTAAACAATATGATGACAGTAACTCATAACAAATAACCAAACATAACCAATATTGAACGTTAGTAAACACGGCAAAAGCAGCAGACGCGATCCTGAACAACTGCCAACATCGTCATGTGACTAGTCTAGTTCAAATATTTGCCGCGCGGGCCGCAGCACTTTACAGAAGGCAGTGAATATGGCGTTTACTCACTTGGGACTATAAATCTACTACACAGCCAACGGTCGCCAACTTTTTTGTATTTTCTAGAAATTAAATTTTTGATAGAAATTCAATATTTCTTCTACCGGTAGTAAAGGCAGTTGGATTAGAGAAATTTGGATCAGAATGTCATACACCCCTACAACTAGATGTTTTTCTGTGTATTTATTAATATAATTGGATTGCACAATAGTGGTTAATACGCATTCTTGCCTGTTTTAATACATGTTTGCTTGAGGAAATTTTTTCAAGAAATTAAATATATTCCTTCACATTTTTTGTAAAGCACTCTGTATACTCACAAGACTTTACATGTATCACAAATATTTACCGTAATTTTATTCACATAAATATTGGTAAATAAAAATAGGTATTGGATAGTATAAATATATACAATCTTGTCCAATAATGAATTGCATTACCTTTCATTTATTAATGCTTTTCTATAAAATTTAATGAAAAAATTCGGATACGTTTAGTTTACATTCATGTATATTTTATTTTTATGTTTTAAACCTTAGAAATAACGTTCACACTACTTTCACAGTGTCAGAAACAGGTGATGCAACAAATGGAACTAGCTAGTGGAAGTAATATACACTAATTGCATTTTAAGTAAGGAATACTGAGTGTTATATCAATATTATTAATTAAACTAATAAATAGCATTCAAATAAGGCATACATGTTTATTTATCTGGTTTTACGTCTTGACCAGTTTTAACATCACTAACTGTAAAGTGAAAATATTATTAATGAAAATAAAGAAATACCATCATACTCCTAAAACCTGATATTGGATTTATCAAAGCCTAACCTAAACCTTGATAAATCCAGCCTAATCTAAACCTTACTCAAAATTGTTATAAATAAATTTTGCAGTTTTCATTGAAGGATTAGGCCTAGTTATTTTTGGTTAAAGACACAAGTTTTTGTAGTTATTATTCTCAACAAAATAATATTGTGTAACAATTCACAAAAGTTTTTTTGTTTCATCACATTATGAACACCAAGGAAAATTATTAAATTAACCGTAAATATTTTGCAACAGATTTGGACGAAAAGGAAGTTACAGAAAGATAATTAAATCTGAAGAGGTTCAAGGGACGCTTTGCATTTAAACAGAAGTGACACGAGGGCTCAAACATACGTCAACATGTCCCAAGCTTTGAAAACAATCGTTAATAGCTCATTTATTACTGTTTATGTCAATCATTAACACTACTTAACAAAAAGTATGTATGCTTAATATATGATCAAACATTCCAATAAATGACAAATTTTTATTTTTGTGGAGCCTTTCGTGCTCAATGAACACATCGTCAGACCCACCTTTCGTATTCATTGACCACGAAAGCCCTCACAAAAATAAAAATTTGTCATTTATTGGAGTGTTTGATCATAATATTAAGCATTTAGTTTACAATAGGAAGAAGCCGTTAAAATGTAAAAAGTATGTATTTATTATTCATAATTCGTATGATTTTTCTATACGCAAACGTCGCTCTTGTTGCTCGTCATTTCCAGTAGCTACACGCTGTGCTACAGACTGCCTCATATCTTACAGACGTCGCTCTTGTTGCTCGTCATTTCCAGTAGCTACACGCTGTGCTACAGACTGCCTCATATCTTACAGACGTCGCTCTTGTTGCTCGTCATTTCCAGTAGCTACACGCTGTGCTACAGACTGCCTCATATCTTACAGACGTCGCTCTTGTTGCTCGTCATTTCCAGTAGCTACACGCTGTGCTACAGACTGCCTCATATCTTACAGACGTCGCTCTTGTTGCTCGTCATTTCCAGTAGCTACACGCTGTGCTACAGACTGCCTCATATCTTACAGACGTCGCTCTTGTTGCTCGTCATTTCCAGTAGCTACACGCTGTGCTACAGACTGCCTCATATCTTACAGACGTCGCTCTTGTTGCTCGTCATTTCCAGTAGCTACACGCTGTGCTACAGACTGCCTCATATCTTACAGACGTCGCTCTTGTTGCTCGTCATTTCCAGTAGCTACACGCTGTGCTACAGACTGCCTCATATCTTACAGACGTCGCTCTTGTTGCTCGTCATTTCCAGTAGCTACACGCTGTGCTACAGACTGCCTCATATCTTACAGACGTCGCTCTTGTTGCTCGTCATTTCCAGTAGCTACACGCTGTGCTACAGACTGCCTCATATCTTACAGACGTCGCTCTTGTTGCTCGTCATTTCCAGTAGCTACACGCTGTGCTACAGACTGCCTCATATCTTACAGACGTCGCTCTTGTTGCTCGTCATTTCCAGTAGCTACACGATGTGCTACAGACTGCCTCATATCTTGCAGACGTCGCTCTTGTTGCTCGTCATTTTCAGTAGCTACACGCTGTGATATACGCTGCCGAATATCTTGCAGACGTCGCTCTTGTTGCTCGTCATTTCCAGTAGCTACACGCTGTGCTACAGACTGCTGCCTCATATCTTACAGACGTCGCTCTTGTTGCTCGTCATTTCCAGTAGCTACACGATGTGCTACAGACTGCCTCATATCTTACAGACGTCGCTCTTGTTGCTCGTCATTTCCAGTAGCTACACGATGTGCTACAGACTGCCTCATATCTTGCAGACGTCGCTCTTGTTGCTCGTCATTTCCAGTAGCTACACGCTGTGCTACAGACTGCCTCATATCTTACAGACGTCGCTCTTGTTGCTCGTCATTTCCAGTAGCTACACGATGTGCTACAGACTGCCTCATATCTTGCAGACGTCGCTCTTGTTGCTCGTCATTTTCAGTAGCTACACGCTGTGATATACGCTGCCGAATATCTTGCAGACGTCGCTCGTTATTTGCAGTAGCTACACGCTGTGATGCACGCTGCCGCAAACCTTGTAGACATCGATCTTGTTGCTCGTTATTTTCAGTAACTACACGCTGTGATGTACGCTGCCGCAAATCTTGTAGACTTCGAAACATCTGAATGATGAGACTTTTCTGTTTGTATGATGTTAAATAATGTTTGCTAGCATTTTAATTCAGCAGTACGTGTGAGATGAGTTATACGAAATAGATAAACGAATTACACAAAATTTCCTGTCGGTTCGAACCTTCGTTAGTTTATAAAGGGATTTATATTTTTACTATTTGGTATTTCTGATGAAACATCAGCTGTGAGGATTTCCTTATTACTCTTTTTAAGATACCTCAGATGTTATTTACCAGATGTCATTTGAATAGATTGCATTTACTTCAATATGTAAATAAAGAAATAAATAATAATATATATAAAAAATTTACTTTGTAGAAATTTTTCATTGCTTGAAGACACGAATAAAATATATATATCGCTACCTCAGTGCAACAGTGGGACATCTGAGATTTTTAGTGTTTTGAGGTTATGATAGGTTTTGATTCTATTGGAGATGTAGATTTCAGTGCTACAGTGGGTTTCCCAAGATATCTAACAATTAAAGCAATATAAAAGATATCCTGGTGTAACACTTAGTTGTTTTTCCATTATATTATAGTGAAACAGTGGGATATCTGAGTTATCCCAGTGTTGCTCTTTTATTCCTTTGTTTCTGTCTTCAGTGTACTGAAGTTGTCCCAATATTACACCAGCTGTTTTGGTGTTGAGATAAGGTTAAGTTCATACTGTTTAGTTTATTCTTATGATAAAAGTGTTTTCTTAGCACAATTTGTGCAATGTTTTCTTCCAGAACATTAAAAATAATTAATAATTCCAAAAAGTTGGCTGATATTGAAGAAACAAAAGTCAGACTTGTGAAAGGTAAGTGCTTTGACCTTTTACTTATAGCTGATACATAACCTAAAATAATATAACTTTATTTAGATTTTAATTTAGAATTAAGAATGTGTTAGATCGGCTACACACGCATAAAAACAAAATATGGTAGCTGATCTAGGCTTAAAATATTGGGAATTTGATTATTTTACACTGCATTATTTAAGTATTGATGACCTTAGCTATAGTACGCCTTAAATAGGATACTATCAAATATCCCTCTCCTACACATCATGGCTATCTATCTCGAAGAATAGGATATTGGATATAATTTAACGACCTTCATCCCGGTGATGGTGACTGTGAAAAGGAATTAGAGATGTATGCTAAGAATAACTGTGCAGAATGTTAGGCCTAAACCTTATATTATGAGACTCGCAATTAATCTAGATAAATCGATTAATTTGATAAATCCTATTAAGAACGCTCACTATACAGTTCCCGTTATACTTGTAAAAAGTATTAGCTAAAATTATTGAAGACCTACGCTATCAGCTTAACCAAGTCCCACAGTTACAACTTATTTTAAACTAGTTTCAGGCGGATTATACTTTTCATTACAAATTAAAATAATTTCTGTAACCTATTGTGTAACTGTTAACGACAACTACAATTGAATTAAGCAGGTTTGATAATTTAATGATATTTTATTCAGTTTACGTTTAAAAGGACCTAATTCCATTTTATGTTTCAGATGATGAAATTATACCAGGAGCACTGGATGGTGGTGATTCTATCGTTATGGAGACTTTTGAGCAAAGTGAGACAATGCCTGAAATACCTGGTAAATGTGCTGTGCAGTGTATAGATAAGCAACCAGGCAATACTATAGTATCCATACAAGGAGACAATGTGCTCGGATTAGCAGAACTAGATGAATTTATTCTAAGCAACAGCTCCGTTGATCAATCAACACCTACTGAACAAATAACCTGCCCCAGTAAAAATGATCCTGAATACAGTTTGAGAAGTACAGACTTAACAGTTTTACAACCATTGCAAGTAGACAATGAATTAGATTACCAAAATGATGAAAACCTGGATGATTTAAATTTAGTCGATGATCTTTTTTATGACAGTGACAGAGATCCAGAATATGTACCAAGCTCAGAATTTGACAGTAGTGCAATTAATGGAACCCTCCAGCAAGATTTACCTAACGTGCAGTCAGATGAAAATCTAAGGGAAAACACGATAGGCCTAAATAAAAAGTTAACCAGAAAGCGTTTAAGGAACGTGGAAAACTGGTCACGAAATATAAAGAAAAAGAAAGTTAATTCTGGTTTGGCGTATGTATCGAGACTTGGTAAAGATCATGGACCTAAGGTTTTAGGCGTATCATGTACTAACAAATGCATTTTAAAGTGTAATTTGAAATTTTCAAATGCATGTAGAAAGACAATCTTTGATAAATTTTACAATCTGTGTGACATTACTAGAAAAAGAGATTACATATCAAAACTCATTTCTTTTTCCGGTAACAATAATGAGCGACCACGTACAGGTCGTAAACGCAATGCATCGTTTTATCTTGAGATAGATGGTAGAAGAGAGCGAGTTTGTAAATTAATGTTTAAATCTACATTTGCTATTTCTAACAATTTTATATCTACTGTCATGAAAAAGAGTGATGTTAATGGTTTTACAGGAGGAGACTTAAGAGGAAAGCATGGGAAACAGAAGAAAACTGAAGATACATTAGTAAATTCAGTAATGGAACACATAAATAATTTCCCACGGATTGAATCCCATTACTGTAGGGCAAGAACTAATAAGGAGTACTTGGAAGGTGGGTTAAACTTATCAATGATGTATAGGATGTATGAAGAAGAAAACAAGACTAAAGGTTTGAACTACGTAAAAAAACATTTGTATGAATCAATTTTTAATACCAAGTTTAATATAAGTTTTTTTTAAGCCAAAGAAGGATTTATGTGTAAAATGCGAGGAGTACAAACTCTTGAACGATGAAGAAAAAATAGAAAAGGAAGATCATCTGAAAAAGCACAGAGAAGAAGTTTCACTTTCCAGAATGGAGAAAGAAAAGGATAAGGAAAAATGTGCTAGTGACAAAAACCTGATGTTAGCAGTGTACGATTTAGAGGCAGTCTTCCAATTGCCACAGGGTAAAGCATCACTATTTTATTACAAGTCTAAATTGAATGCTTACAATTTTACAATAGCTGACATTTCTAATAAGGATACTTCACAAAGAAAAGGTTATTGTTATTTATGGCACGAAGGTATTGCAAACCGAGGTGGTGTAGAAATTGCAAGCTGCGTTTATGAATTTATTAAGGAACACTGTAAGGACAAGAAGAATTTAATATTTTACAGTGATAACACTGTATCACAAAATAAGAACAAGTATGTCTTTGCTATGTACCTATTTTGCATTAAAACCATGCATATTGAAAGTATTACACATAAATATCTAATAGTCGGTCATACGGAAAATGAAGCAGACAGTATTCATTCCTGCATTGAAAGAGAAAAACAAAGAATTTTTGAAAAGTGGTCCAATTTTTATTCCTAGTGAAATATCCATGCTTATTAGGACCTCCAAAAAGTCAGGGGAACCGTATAATGTAAAAGAAATGGAAACTCTAGACTTCTACGATTGGAAGAAGCTTTCTGAAGACATAGCCAAAAATTTTTCTGTAAACAAAGATGATGAGAAATGTACATGGAACGATGTAAAGGTAGTAGAAGTTAGAAAAGAAAATGAATATTCATTGTTTTACAAGACATCTTATAAAGACGAACATTTCAAAGAAATTTACACAAGAAAAAAAATCTAGAAAGAGTGCAAAGGAGTTAGTTTTGAAGAAAGCTTATACCGAAGCACCTCATATTTCAGATAATAAGAAAAAGGATCTATTATCATTGTGTTCAGCAAACTTAATTCCTAAAGCACATCACCAATTTTATTGTAATTTACAAAGCTCAAAGAAGGTCATTTCAATAGCCCAGAATAGCAGTGATGAAGATGATTAAAACAATGTTCTTTTGATAAATTTAATACTTTTTTAAAGTTGTATGTACAAAGGTTCTAAAAATGTAAATAAAAAAATATTAAAAAACATTGTTTTATTTCATCATTATTTATTATCATTAAAATTAATTGTTCTAAATAATAGTGTAAAGATTATACTTGAGACATGGATTTGGAAAAGTATGATTTATTAGTGCTACAGTGGGACATCCGTGCCAGGTCTTATTTTATATTTTTTATGTCTTTAATTGAGTTACTAATTACAAGTAACTGTTGCAAAATTGTTTAAAGATGTATCAGATGACACTTTGGTAATTTTTTTAGTTTCAATTAGGCAAATGTTTAAGAAGTAAACTGCTATCATCTAACATGAAAAACTTTGATCGCTGATTCCCGAAAGTAGGGTGTTTGGTACATGTCCCACTGTTGCTCTGGGGTAGCGATATATATATATATATAAGAATTGCTCGTTTAAAGGTACAGTATCACGTAATATATTTTGTTTAGATTCGTGTTTTAGTAACAATGTATATCGTCGTTTCTATGAAAACCTATTATTAATCTGTTAAACTTCAAAATATTTGACATGGCTTTCAGTAACATTTCGCTTTGAAAATTGTGCGTGGTTTAGATACTATTAAAATGAGAGGTTACGACGGTTAGTGGACGTTGACTTTATCATAGACTATGAACCTTGTTTACAATCTCATCGGTAAAGGACCCAAGATAATCAACCTGTTACCCCTTCTAAATGGTAAGTATAAATATTTTATTTGTTGCCTCAGTCGTAATTCTTCCTATCTATATATAAGTAGCATAAAGACTGTAGATGCCAAACGTGTATTGCTCTACTTATTGTTTGTTGTCAAACTATGTATTATTACATTAATGAAGAAACAAACACTGTGCATAAACTACAATACCGAAAAAAAAACGGTACTTTGGGATTATACCGACCACACCAGTATGAAGAACACAAAAATATACATTTATAGAAACAAACACAAGAGAACGAAAAAACAACTATTTAATTACAAAATTAAAAACTTACAACGATTATCAATTGTTAATGGGGTCAGATTCCGTTATATGCCCCAACGCTTAAAATTTTTTCAATGAACTTAGAACGTTATAAAACGATGTAGTTGAGTAACAGAACTAACATTCCATAATCAACAAGCGTTTTCCAGGTATTGTGATCGGTATTGTTGTCGCTGTTATCTTATCTTTCTCGAGAATCCCGATTACGGCAGGCCGCGCGGCATAACATGATTATTTAAGTTTTTTGCACGGTACATAAAAACAAAATTTGTGTGTTTTTTTTCAATAAGGAGTTTAGTTTTTGTTGAATTTTTGTGTTAGTAGAAATGTAGAGGTAAAACACGGAAGTACAACAAAGCGACGCACCAGCTGAACGGGCGGCGAGACTCTGCAATCACGTTATCTACTAGACCGTTCGACTTTGACCTCTGTCTGATGATAGGGAGGGGTTTGCGATAAGACAATTCCTGTTTTATATTGACGAAATTTGTTCTATGCTAATCTATTAATCAGTAGAAGCAAAATGTCAAATAACGATTCATGTCTGGGTGTGGTCGGTATAATCCCAAAGTACCAAAAAAACAAACAAAAATATTATTGTTTATAAAACTTAACATGTAAAACGATAAATTAAGTATACTAGCTAAAACTACTGATAAAAAAGTTCTTAAAATTCACCAATTTGAAAGTTCATTATACAGACTAACATCTTGGGTTACTAACGTATCACACTTGGTATGAAAGTTTTAAGTTATCCCTCACAATCTCCATGAGACTGGCACTGTTGGGGGTAGTTTGAGTTGGAATTAGCACTGATAAATGATAACCTTTATTGTTGTTCCACCCTCGGGCATGTTGATATCTATGTCAATCCCCAACTTACTTGTTATTAACTCTTTTTGGGTATAACTGGCCGATTAATTTACTTGGATTACTATCTAAAATCAATATATAATGAAGTAATACTAGCATTTAAATCATTTATTGCGTTTTATCTTCATATAGTGCTGTGTAATTTACTCACCCTATGGGTTTACTAATTATTGTATACAACAAGTTCTCTTGTAATTATTATATTTTAATCTCTTATATATGCATAACCCCTAATATTTCTTGCAATTGCTATATAATTATCCATTAGCAACACACCCGTAACTTTAACCTGCCTAATTTCGATACATTCTCCGTCCTAGTATAAGTTTGGATACTTAATAAATCTATATAATTATCCTCGGGAGTTTAAATTTTTTTATATCCAATTAGCTGTAACTGTACTTCAGTTGCACGTTTACCTGCCTAATCATATTTTAAAGCATCGGTAGATTGCCTTTTCTGCTTTATGTCACTTCTCTTGGGCCACTGGTCTTTGAGAGGACCTTATAAAACACAATCAGGAGGAGTTTCTGTACAGTGCAATGTTACATTACTGGTGAAAATACCAATGACCACTGACATGGTTTGAACTGCGCCACCTCTAACTCAGATCCAAAGTGTCAGGTGTTAGACAGCTCGCCCATCGGTACTCTAAACCTTCGCGATATCTTTTTTTTTACTCTAAATGTGGCTTTATTATTCTGATAACCTGTCCTGTGCTTGTCTTAGGACCGTTCCAAGTTTTCTTTCCAGCCAATAAGATACCTTCAGTAATTCTCTTTGCTATAAATACCACGCTTAACTCTTTTTTTACGACTTAAATTTAATTTCATTATACGTATCTAAGTGACGCATCCTTTCTGCGGCATAAATATGAAATTTCTTTAACTATGCTTCCTTACAAAATTACATGCCTTTTCTAAGCAATATAAATTTGTTGCTAACCCACTACCGACAGTAATCTTTTTTCAGTGAAAGTCGGGAAAATGCACACATGTGGCCAGCCTGTAGTGAAGACTCCTAAGCGGCGGACTGGAACCCACGGGTTACCCATTGACAAATCCTCTGTTGTATAGGGATCTATCCTGGATTTGTCTATCGCAGGCTAGGCCTACTTTTGGCTTACTCCTTAGGGCTGTCCCTATATCTACCCGTGTGATCTTGGTTTAATTCGCTAATCAGGTTGCACATCCGATGCAAGTACGACCTGAAGTAGCCGTGACCTATGAAGAACTGGGTAAGGTATTGATCCACTTTTCCGTGCCGCTTTTCCACCCATGGTTTGACTTGTTTGCTGAATCACGCAGTCAACTGTCCCTGGGTTTCGAACGGTTAGCGAACGCCATTCTAATCTGGCAGTGTCCTTACCGATATCGTCAGGTATATTGTGTTACTCTCAGAGCTCGACAGGAATAATTGCAGTAATCAAAAAGACGACAAGTTCTAACACTATGCGGTCGGTGGAACACACACGAAGCGCAGCCTGAAGCTGCACTCGAGGTAGCCGCATCCGAGAAAACTTGTTAAATACGTCTTCCACGTCTCAGTCCCTTATAGTACAGACTTGACTGCAGATATTAACAAACGTCTTGCACACCAAGGTCCCCTAACATGGACATTAGCTTTTAAAAATCCTAGCAGACTTTTTCGCCGTCCGAAATATATGGCCCTTAATTTGCTATCAACCTTTACACCAAGGTACTTGGCGGCACGCTTCGTTTGTACAACCCCCTTCCCCACTGCAACGAGACGAATATTTCAATCCTTTTCTTTGAGAACATACCGATCTCGGTATTGCCCAAAGCGAGCAACATCAGATGATGTTGATCAGCATTGATCATATGTCTAAGCGTAAAAAACATTCATTCATTGATTTAGCGTAAGCTGGGCCAGCTCAATATAGCGTGCAGCGATTAGAGCTAAAACGTAATCGGCGTTCTCAACCAGCGCAGTCTCTTCAGGGGTCTCGGACCTTAGGATACTGTCATAAGCATTATACCAGAGATCCCGGCCTAGAATTGAGCACCGGAAATTACAAAAAATCGTCCGCATTTCATCCTTTGCGTCACAGACCAACTGTCGAAAGTTCAGATAATTTCTGATGAGCTACAACAGACACGATGGATGTGGAATGTGTTCTGCAGCGCATCCAACATATCAATCCTCCTCAGCGAGTTAAGAGAATTCTTGACAAGAAGCAATACTTGACAGGAGAATCGGTTGTAGCTATTAGCTCTTATTACGGTCAGTTTGCACAGTGATAGTTCTGGATTGGTGCACCGTTTCTGGATTGATAGCATGGATTGTTGACTACCGCTTTCTTAGTCTGTACTGGCGATGGCAGTACCTAACATCTTCCATGGCAATAGTCAGGTGGAAGCGGATCAACTTCACATAGAGCTTATGCGCAGTGTCCAACATGCAGAGAGGCCTATGGGACGATGGCAGATCAGGATCGCCTTTCCGTTCGCTGATGAGCGCAAGCACTACTGTTAGTAAACGAGTGGTAAGTTCTTCTACCATTATTTTGCTCTTAAACTTTTAAAATATTTTAGGTACTCGGTAATATTAGTTAAACGTATTTATACCCTTCATTTGATTAGGAGAAAGTATAGCTTTTCTAATACAAAATTCAATTGTAAATCCTAATATCTAAATAATTCCACCTTATTTGTAAATGTTCAAAGCGAAGCTTACCGCTGTGTGAAGTTCATTTCTCTCAGTCTGTGTATTTCTTCCCACAATATCGCGAAAATTAACTAACATAGACTTTAAATTGTCCATGAAGCTTAATATCTCCATAAAAAACTAACCTTTATGATGGTCTATGTAACTCCATTTGACTGCTTGTTATTGAATTTTGTGATTACATTGATGTTGTGGATAACTATGATGGAATCTAAAAACATATTACAATAAAAACTTTTTAAACCAATTTAACACACTCGTAAGAGATTAAAGTGTATTACATATTATTAGGACACGTATCTTATCTTCATTTATTAGATAGAATTTGTGTGGGGATGTATAATATGTATACATTTATATTAAAGCCAATTCAATAAAAAGAACCTTAATGTGTCATGTGGCGAGGTGTGTTGTAAAAGGTTTCATAAATTCAAAACCTTCATTTAAGACATATTCTACAATATTGAGGTCTACGAAGCATTATTTCTATGCGACATTCTATTTTGAACGATTGTCTAAATGTCTAAAGGACATCTTGAGGACAAAATAAGGTATAGATTTGATACAATCATCCAATCTCAACGAAACATGTTATGACACGTGATGTTGTGTACTCTTAAACCTTTTGTTAATTATTCTCATTACGTAAGTTTTTTTTTTTTTTTGGCACAAAATCTAATATTTTATAACACAATTTATTTTATTTATCACCTTTTCCGATTACTGAATGTTCTTCCTGGCCTTGTTCAATACATCAGTGTGCACCATATTTTAGAGATTGATCTCACTTGTATTCTGTGGAAAATTCAGCGGGATTGACATTATTGTATTTAGTCATCAATTATATTTTCCCAGTGCATATCTGATGTATAGATGTTAAAAAATTGTTACATCATATAAATTATTTTTAATTATTTATCTTTTTATAGTCTATTATTCATTAATTAAAGTTAATAATGTCTTCAGTAATAATTTAAATAAATTCTCCAATTTTGGTAATGAATTTTCGTTTACTTGGTAAATTAAAGTAAGGGACTACTTTTTCAATATTAATTATTAGTAATTTGTACTAAAACAACAATTAAATAAATTGCATTGGTTACTATGAAAACAGCTACAGTTTGCATTGACCAAGGCTCAAATTAATATTTTGTACACTAAAGTTACAGAAGGATATATATGATATTTGTCGTTTTTATACAAGTATATTTAAAAATGAAGTCCATGTGGGATATCCACTCAGTGATGGGTATTTTCTACAATGAATGGACATTTACGTCAATTGTTTATGGTTGGCCTCTTGACTACATCGAAGAAAATGTTCCATCTTCTGACAATATCCGTTCAAGACTACTATACTCATTCTTTCGTGAAGTAGACACAAATTTTGGAGGACGTTTTAGAGAGGTGAGAGTTACATGCTGTTACACCAAGGTAAGGCTTTGCCTAAGTACTATAGAGTTTATTTCTATACAGGTATCTATCTACCTTTTTCAAAACATATAGCCTACAAAAATGTATTAAAACTCAGTTAACAGTTGACAACCTAATTTAGTTTAGATGAATACAGGGTAGATTACATCAAAGAAGTCATCAAATAACAGTAAATTCTCTAATACCAGATATATTAAACTACTATAATTATACCATAATATGTGGTCACTTGTTGATAGAGGAATGAAATCGTATGAATGGAAATGCCAATACAGAAATAACAGCAGCACAGCCTGTCTCGCCTAAGCATTATTGAGGACAGCAAAACTCTTCAATAAAATTTCTTCTAATTACAGTCACAAACGAAATACCGGAAGTGGAGAATGGAGCACAGCTCACTACAAGTATGCTGAGATAGATTATTACAAGACAGTGAGTGGTAAAAGGAGGTGTGATCTTATGGGATTGTGTTTGATCCAGCTTATCAGGAAAGGCAGATAAACTTACCGTTTTTAAACATTTGAGCCGAATAGCTACCAAGGCTGACAACAAAACTGATTGGGTCTAACGCAGGACTTACTGAATCGAGGAAGTCACAATGTGTTATGTGCCAAGCTCATATTAAGATGTATTTCAAAGAACCAGACTAAGGGTTTGATCACCTTATTAAATGTATAAAGCGTTAAATATTTTACATATGAGGACCGTACTGCAAAAAGTGGGTCTTTTTTAAAGTTTGCTCATGGTGATATTGTATAACAAAAGGCAAGTAGAAACAAAGGGGATTGTTTTATAAAACGAGGATAATACTATATCAGTTAAAGTACTTTACAGTAATGCTATGCTTTAGAGTTGAAAAGATTGTCAGCTTCACCGTTATAAAAAGTGTTCGGCCAAATACAATGAAATACATTCTTTTCACCGTGTATTGTATTGATTTAATTCCAGTTAATGTAATAGTTGAAGACCAGCAAATGTTAAATGTAATAGATGTAGACCAACAAATGTTAAATGTAATAGTTGTTGACTAGCAAATGTTATTTACGGAAAAAATTAATGCATGCATTATCACTATATCTTTAAGCGTGATTATTTTTGATAGAGAAATTGCATTGACTGCTATTGTACAAATAGTTCGTATAGGTGTTGTATTATGTTTGTTATCAGGGTACTGAAGTCAATTAACTAGGAATAATAGAAGGGTCTTATCTAAAGTAGTGTAACTTATTTTGTTTTTCAACCATTCTATCTAATGAAACCATAATATTTACAAGTACTAATGAGAATGGGCCCTATCTAGACATAATCTACTTTATGACTACATATGTCGAGTGAAAGTTATAAATATCCAAACCAACCTGAAATTTGTTTGAGCTATAGTTATTATGTATAAATTATGTTCTTGTCAAGCATTAAAAATACAATTTTACTTCGTTGTATATAATATAACATATTTCTTTTTAATAGTGATAACCCACTATTATTTTACATACTTTATAAGGCATCTAATTGTAATCATATTCTGATTGTTTTGTTTCAGCATGCAGTTTTACTTCACGTACTCAGTGTAAAGAATTTCAGTACTGTAAGTCTTTGAAACATTTCAGATATAAGTTATCACGCCATTCTGAAACAACTGTTTTGGTCTCATGTCTAGATTGTTACAGCATTATTTTATAAGTTTCAGGGATTGAAATAGGAAACTTCTTAGTATCATATTTATGATTCGAGAGTTTTTGTTCTGATTATTTTCAGGTGGCTTCGGTCCTGCGTTGACCCGACGTCCTCTCTGTGACACTTCTTATCATATAACACTTCTCCACGTGTGTTGCAAAACACGCAAAGTATGAATGTTGGTTGAATGGAAAAAAGTGTGAGAGTTTGCGTGCGTGTAGAACTACATCTAACTGAGACAAATAATTATTCACTGCACAACATATTCAGGTATACTATATTTATCTCATCATATTAGACTTAAACTTACGCATTGTTCTATGAATTTATGTTTACTGAAATATCTGCAGCAATATCTACTTGTTTGAGGGATATTACTTTAAACTAATTACTTTAGGAAAGCATCCAATTTTATATACACTCATAAAATATTAATTTCATAACAAAATATATTACAAGTAGTATTTTCTGTTGTTACAGGGTGATGTCGTCAATGCGGCAGGAAGTCGCCCCACTCACATTAATACACACACTACACATACACTAGGTAATGTATTATTCTACTTAAAAATTTGGATACAATAGTTGTTTCAGAATGGCACGGTATATTTAAATATATTTTCCATTTGAGAAAATTGAATACTCTTAGTGTAATAATTATAATTAATCTGTTTGGAAATTATTAAATAATGGAATAAACTTTAGTTTACTAATAATAATTCATAATATTAGAAGAGCAGTGTTGCTTTTATGTTTTGATTCTGGTTGTATTCTCTTTTCAAACTGTACAGGAAGGAGTAATGTGTGGTGAATAAGGTGTATTGTAATGTTTGCCTAGCGTTTCCGAGTTTGCGAACTTGGGGTTCCTAATGATGGCGTTCGTTTATCTAAAACAATTGTGTAAGTATATATGCACGTATGCGCGCGTGTGCGTTTTCTCGTTTGCCTCCATCTTCCTCTAGAAATCACGAGAATTCGGAGGTTAGACTGCAGTGGAAAGGTGACCGTAGGAATTTCAGGAAGACCGTAAGTTTAAACGCATACTATGATATACTCTAATATCTTATTTAAGATGCACTATTTCAGGTGTTCAAAATTTGCATTTTAAATTTTTAAATAATGTTCAATTTAAAATATTCATGAGTCATAATAAAAAGTTCAAGTATTGGTATCCAAATGTCACTTAGATTGGTGAATACGTGTAAATTTTAAAATTTTCCAACCGAAAATTAAATATTACGAAATTAGTGTCGCAAAATACTTTTAAGTGAAGACGTTAATGATAGGATTGGTTGATAACGAGTGGTTGAAAACACTGTTAAACATAAGTGATATGGAGGCTTGTATTTCCAACTTAAGGTTTACATGTAAACTCAAAATATTACATACTCACATAAAATGTAACTGCTAAATTCGTTATTGATTGTTAACATTAGGACCAATTTGGATAATTTCTTTTTGATTATTTTTTAAATTGTTGGATTCTTTTTATAAAAGTAAAGACTACAAATTGTCTCCGAATGATCTAGAATTTTGAAAAATAACAATATATATATATATTTCACGTACAAGTTAAATTATTAAACAGCAAAACATATAAAAGTTAAGAACTGTAAAAAGGTAATTATGAATGTAACTGGACACACGTGGGAAAGTCTGGAGCAGGTTCCGGCAACAAACAACAATGGCTCTAATTTACCGCATTAGTTTTAACAAAGGGTTTTGTTACATTTAAACGTTCCCAACGTTGTGCTTTTCCCAGAGTATTTTATTGTTTTACAGCAAAAGGTGGAACACTCATAACAATCCTTTGATAATCAATAAGGCATGACAAGTCAAATACAAAATTAACAAATATAACATTTGATGGTGCAGTAATCCTTAAATTATTTTTTGTGGTAATTTATTCTGGTTTGCAATCACACCAATCAACTGTAACCAAGGATTAGTTTAAATATCTCACAACCTATAGGTGTACAATCAAGTAATTGCTAATATTGTTGATTACCACAACAGAATTCGTATACTTGTTATTTATTTCAAATAACATAAATTTTATTAATAATTTTAAATTTCTCTCTGTCTATTTATTGTTGTATTAATTATTAGATTGTACTTAAAGTCTTATAACAAAAATGGGATATTACAATTTAAATTTAGTGTTTTAATATAAAACACATAAATACATCAACCTATTTAACAGTTTCTATTTTGAATTAATTATAAAAATAATTATTCAATGCATTATTTGACATTATTCCTTAAAAATTTACTTAAAAATGCCAACTAGTTAAAACACTACATAGCTAGGTGCAACAACAAACAATTATTAAAATCACTCTAAAATAATTGGTAGCAATATTAATGCACTTTAAAAGAATGAAAGGTATAGCTGCAACTTGCATTTCGTGATGGTTAGCTTTCCAAGAATTTTACTGTTCGATAAAGTCTATTAAAATCGCAATATTCCTGGTGGTGTCATCATGAAACAATAGCTACTGTTCATAAAGGTTGCCTACACCCCAACGTCATATCATTTAACTGATACTTTCTTCATTTCAATTTCCTGACTTCCATCACAAACTGATCCCACTAATAAAAAGATTGGCATCTTGTAATAAGCAATCTTTCTCCCAAACAGCTGGAAGTTATTCAGTAACTGTTTTTACCTATCAATAACCTTATCAAATTATTTAAATACATACTATAACATGTATATACTAACATTCTACAGTTGTTTTTTTAATCAATACTAATAATGAGCTCAAGCATTAAGTATTTTAATTTGTTTATGGAAACTAGTTTTATAAGTAGCATGTTTACAATTCATTCGGTTTTGCTTCGTAATAATATTCTACTTCGTAATACATGTAACTAAATCAACTAGTGTGTATCTTGCGTGTGCTCAATAACTTACTATTATCATGAGTCATGGAAAACTTTATTTTCTAAATTGTTCAAGTAAGTATGTCAAAGAATTTTGGTTTGACCTCCATGTTACCTTCCCTTTCCTGACTTGTCATGTGGAATTCTGCAGACCACATCCGGTTGAAGAAATTTAGCATGTCATAATTGTACCGTAATATCAATATCCTTCAACGCACTTCTTCTTGTAATGAAAGTGTCAGGAGCAAACCGATAAGAAAAAAAGGGAGCGAAAGTTTTTCAAATTACTGGCCGGATGCCATTTGGCAGCGAGTAGGATAACTAAGTTGAAAATTATCTGATCTTTGAATATACTGTATTTCTTAGGAATTCTATTGTTATGTAAATAAACCTATTAAATAATCGAACCAGAAGTCAACGTCGATTATTCTCTAAGCACCTCATTAATCATAAAATTAAACATAATTTTTATTTTTGGCCTGTTTTTGTTTTTATAAATTACTTTCATTTATCTTTTTTCTTTTATATCTTCAATCTGGCGTAGGTCAGTGATTGAGACAAAAAGTGTTTCCTTCAGTTTGTATTAATAAGTGAAAGAAATATTTACTTAAATTTGAATTGTGATTTTATATTTATCAGATGTTCAAACCAAACGTAAAACAATATACGATTAGGTAAAATACTTTTTAATAATAAATTGATTAAGATATATTTATGTCCAGCAGTGGATAAAAATAAATAGAATACTGATTAATATTCTTAAATGATTCTCAGCGAAACTTTCTTGTTGGACATGCATTATCTTTAAATTAATTTTTGTTATATTACAAATGCACTATTGTGCACAAATTTAAAAAAACTCTAGATATAAAACTTTTTTAAGATATCGTGTCATACGAAATACTCAAATTAATCTTTATTCCGATAACTTTTATAGCGGTGTTCAACTAAGTTTCGGTGAAATAAGGAGGGTAATACAACGCAAAAGTGCTCTAAAATCAGATATAGTCGTTGAATTTTAACATTCACTTTGTATTATTTTTATTTTTTTCCATGAATAAAAATTTTACATGTTAAATCTAGTACAATAGTCAGTTTTCTTACAAAGTTATTTATTTTGTCATTCCAAGCTGCCATTATCTGTAACAATATGAAACCAATGTAAAATGTATCCCCCAACGCTGAACTATTGATGTTCACGACAACTTTGCTTCTATGAATGTCAGTGAACCCTAATACCTTATAAATTTATTTACTGGCATTTTGTTTCGATAACAAAAGAATAAGTCATCTATGAACACATAAATAATAAGTACCAATGATTTTAAACAATACCCAATGCCCTTATTTGGTCATCAATGGTTTGCTGTGTTAAAATCATAAATAAACAAATACACTAAAGTAATGTATATTACTGGCAAGTGTATTTTAAAATGAATACAATATTTTTACCTACGATCTACAGTGCTGGCGCAAAGTGATGACCATGTATTTTAATCCAGGTTTTAATGTATTAAGTTTAATATAGCTTAAAAGCCGTTCTGTTTTTTAAGAGCCGCAACCAAACCTCTTTTTTACTGATGTATCGTTTCTATCCATGTCTAATGTTTCCATATTCCAACCATTTACATCCCAGTTCATTCAAATAATTTCTTATTACAGAAATAATTAACTTAAATACTAATTAATTATCGCCGGGTTTAATAGTTACGTATGTCAAGTTATGACTTTGTAATAAAATATCCAGGTATGTAACAACAAATTTGAAATTTTTATATTGTTTTAAGCTGGAAAATAAGTTATATATCTGTAACGACTTGGATTGTAGATATTAATATTCCAGAGTATTAATATTTAAATTATCAAAAATACATCCAAGACGATATAAAATATGTTTTGATTAGTAAGCTCCTAGTGAATATTAAGTACAATGTATTACTAAATTTGTTAATTATTAAATATTATCTGGTTTGTCTAAAATAAAAATCACAGTTCTAAATAACACAATGGATTTATTTTAAACTGGCAAATTAATAAGTTCAACGTTTCAGAATTTTTATCACTCTATTTTCCACAAAAAACTGACAAACCTTTTAGTAAATTTAAAAAATTCCTTTGGCAAGAAATAAAAAATATTAATCAAATATATCAAAATGAAATCAGAGCTCTCTTCTAAAATAAAATAATAATGTTTTAAAATAAAAATGAAATACCACTGAGAAATAACTAAAATAAAAATGTTCACTTCTAAGTTCACTCAAAATTCAAAATAAAAATTTAAACTTCTCTTTCCACTATTTGAATCTTAACTTTCAAGTCTCTGCAATTCAGATTACAACTCTTTCTCTAACAATTATTAAAGTTCAATTAATAATTCACATTAAAACAGTTCCAGCTAAATATTAATAAATTACTACTTTTCCAAATCTCAATTAAAGTTATTAACAAAGTTCAATTTTAATTCACTTTTCTTGCAAGCATGAACCAAATGTAACTTGTACGATTCTATTATGCTCTATTGTTCTTCGAGAATAAGTTATTCAGATTGCTCTGTAGTTACTATGAATTTAATTTTTTCCTATAAAAAAGACAACAAAATTAATTTAATATCAAATCATGAAGACTATTTCAATAAAACGTACAATAAATTTGGTGCTTACTCAAAATCACTCGCGGAAAAAATTAAGAAATACGGCGCACTGTAATTAACTTTACTCACGAAAATAACCAAAATAAGGGCGAAAATTATGAGCGGGCGCTTAAATACTTCCCTTTCCAACCAACTTTACAGGACATCCGCGGTGTTCTCTCATTGGTCCAGCTGTATCAAACAAGGAGAACAATACTCGCAACAAGACAAGTTCTAATCAATTCAAGGCAGTCAATCTGCCTTCCTAACAATTTAAAACTACCAGTACTAACTTGCCAAAGGATTACATGTTCGTTTTTACCCTGACATTTCACAATCTAATCTAAAATTAAGTCCTAATATTTCGATACCAAAATTGTTATTTAATTTAAGTTTTAATTAAAAAAATAAATCAATGTAGTTTTAAAAACGCCACAATATCACAGAAAATTACTTAAACTTTGTAATCATATTCAACTAAATAATAAGATAACAATTAATATCTTAAAACATAATGATTGCGTTGATTATTTCTCATCAAATCTTATCAAACTGTTTCCTTTGAAAGTTTCAGAAAATAAACGTTAACTATAACATAAACTCATTATTCATAACGACGAAACAGTTGATACATTGTAAGGTGCGTATATTGCCCTGGTTAACATTACCTCAGAGGTTTGAAGTTCAGACAATAGGGGGTATTATTGACAAGTGAACTTTACCGACTGCAGTGAAATATGATACGGTAAAGTGTATATAATACCCGTACGTTAACACATTGTCCAATGAAAATGTAACACCCTCAATTTTAATAAGAATGTTCATACAAAGTCAAAACCATATGTCTGAAATATTTGTTTTGGTTAACTTTGGTTGAAACTCTTATCATATACTCTTATAAGCCTAAATTGAAGTGGCCAGCCAGTTACGTCACGCTTTTGCAAGAGTGGAAAGTGGACGCTTTAACCGAGATTGGATTTCCAGCGGCAATTAATTTACAAGCTAATTGACTAAAATTAAATAACTTTGACTGCAATCAACCTATTCCCGGCACTTCTGAGTGCAGCTAAATACTGTAAATACAGTTGTATTAATTTTTTTAAATGCGTATTAAACTGAAATTACATTTATTTTATTACATTTTCGAGTCAAATCTTTCTAATTAATTTATTAATTGATAAATTATAAAAAACCTTTTTACGTTTATTATATAATTCTCCAGCCATAACCACTCTAATTAACCCCTAATATAAATATGATTGTCGATTTCCATGCAGAACATCGTGCATGGCACAGTTCAACATGTTGTTAAATACGCCTTATACTAGTATAATACATTATTCTTCAACTTAGCAAGGATAACTTCCGTTCGTGTAAAGAAAGAATTTAGTAATATTGCAAAGTCTTATTACATTTTACACGTTATATTTTTACTTTTAACATTAATTTCACAATTTTTCAATTTTTTGAAAATTGTTATTATCAACCACTTATCAACATTATGTTATTATTGTTCAAATTTTAATAACAAAATCCTGATTTTCAGATATTGTATAATTGAAAAAATTTATGACATGGTCTTAATTAGAAATTTTCAAAATACTATAAACGTAGGAAGAAAAAACTAATATGCTACATGATAAAATAATTTTAAATATACTACTTGTTTTTAAAATGTGGATATTTTTATAAAAACGTATCGATCACAAGGGGCGTTAATATACTTTGATTTCCAAACAGAAAACAAAAGCATTAATAAATATTTTCTTATTACAGGCCAATCTCAGTTGTGCCCAATTTTTACTGGATGTGCTTGAATTTTATTTACCCGAACAAGAAATCGGTTGTTCAGTTTAAGGCGGATATTACTAAAAAAGTGCGATGATAACACATATAATTTGAACCTGCGTTATATTTAATTTAGATTCAAAATCCTACGCCTTGTAGTCAAATCATTGTCCTCAATATATCTGTAGTGAGGTAATCATGGTTCCTTTGATTATTCCAAAATCATTACACTTATCGAAGACAAGATAACTACTTAAGTCCTTTAAATTAAAACAAAACATCCACATGCTTAGTTAAGCATATAAATAAGCGCTAATATTGACTTGGTGTTGCTCGGAGCTTTGATACTTTGTAATAAATAAACTTGTTGTGATAACAGCTGATCATGTTAAAGGTGAGCTGAAAGCTATTTGTTTTCTTCAACGCAAACACTTCAAGACGTTAGAGTGTAAAAGTTTCCTAATCCAAGCAGGATTATCGCACGTGAAGATTGAAGAAAAACATCGCCACCTCGCGCAGTAAAAACAATCCCTACTTTCCGCCAAAGTTCTTCAGTAACCATGGTCACCCAAGGGTATGAATTAGGAATATAAACTTCGTAAGTTTATATGGTTACGGTGGCATACTGATTACTTTTAAATAAATAACATCGATTGTGTGACGTAGGATATGGCGAGATTGTTTTTAAAGATAGGAATATAATAATGTTCATGTAATTTAATTAATAAAACAAGGTTTAATTGCTTCAAACGGATGAAATCAATCCATAAATATTTGTTTATAAATGTATGTCTTTATAGACTTTTTATTTTCAAGGAAACAACACAACACAACATTACGCATGGTTTATTGTCTTATTGTAGCTTTCATATATTATTTATCTGTAAATTTTAAAATATTGTAAAAAAAGAAAAATATATTTGATTTGGCTAAGGAGCTCCTAGAGGCTTGAAGTGCCAGAAAATAGCCAGTGACCGAAAGCTTAAGGTTCAGGTTAACAAAACCTATTTTAATATTTTTGGGACTCTCAGGAACCAAGTGGTTAAGTGCCTGTAAGCTAAACCGGATTGACTTTTTGAATTGTTTTCCCGTCAACCAAGCAGTTTTTATCTGTGTGCGCGGATATATACATTTGACGACATTGATATGAAACTCATTAATTTCATACCTTAATTTTTAAATGATGCAGAATATTGTACATACATTGAATGAAATGCCCATTTTAATTAGGCAAATGACACCATATTACGTCCTACAGCACGTAAGTAAGTCACATTAATGTACAAAGAAAAGTATGCACAAAATTGACTTCTTTCCAAGAATTGCTCTACTTATATAACGTTCAATACGCAGGACAAGCACAACTATATTTATAGACAAGACATTCCTGTAGCTTATAGAATCATATTAAAAAGAGGACCCATAAAATACTGTGAAATGTCATGATAGTTAGATTTTCATTAATTATGACTAATATAAACAATACTTAATAATTGCTTTCTAACTTCCCGCAACTTAAAGAGCTAAAAAATTGTAAATCTAAATCGAACAACACATAATTCTCAACAACTCGATGTGATAGAATATAGTTCTAACAAAAAAAAAACAAAAAATAATGTTTCCCTTTTTTAATTGTAGTAAGGGATTGTAAACCTTACCATATAGAGATGAGGTATTGGGGTATGCTTGTGTATGAAAGAACTTTATTAAAAAAAATCCCCTAAAATAACTCTGTTAAGCAAAGTAAGAAATCTTTCTAAGATAAGTACTCGTAGTAAAAGTCTACATGCATTTAAAAAGGATTGAAGATCAAGGAACAAAACTAAGCTGTATGAAGTACGGAATACGAGAGTAAGGTTAAAAAATAAAATATACCAAAACGACTAGATATAATTCAAGGTATTATAAGTAAATCAAGTAGCCTAATAAGCACATGCCTAATTTTTGGTCTGACTACGTGACGATATACTTTAGCTCTAGTGGCTGTGTAATTTACGTTAACTACATCTGCTAAGGTTACCTGAATTTACATTATTACATTGTTTTTAATTAGCACATGCCTAATTATTGTAGTATCACTAGATAAAGGAATACGACATTTTCCAATATATAATTTTTTATTTTGTGCAAGGCCTTTCTGAATCAAAGATTCCATCATCAGGCACTTCACAAATTATCAAATGTTTACATTTTGTAATAATAATTAATTTTATAATAACATATGGTAAACAATTTGGATGTATGGTTAGCCAGTATCAAATATTTAATCAGAATTTAATTTTAATTTTTTTTATAAATTGAGATGAGAGTAAAACTGAATTTTGACTTGGTCCGTCTTCATTATTGATAATTTTTTCTTGATTTATGGTAATGTAAAATGTTTCCCAAGCATTTAAGTGTGTTGTGTTTGTAACTTCTTTTAATAATCGTAAATTTTTATTAGAGATTGTGTGTCCAGATTCAATACAGTGATTCGCCACAGCAGATTGTTCATTTCTTCCATATTTTATGTGTGCAAAGTGTTCTTTGAATCGTGTTTTAATGTTCCTTTTAGTTTGGCCAATGTACAATTTATCACAGTCGTTGCATTTAATTTTATAAATTCCTGATTTATTTTCGAATGTGGTTTTGTCCTTGGGATTTCCTAATATTTGTGATAATTTTTTGTTTGTTTTATAAGTGATAGATTTTTTTGTATGTTTTTTAAAAATTTTCTGCAATTGGTTTGAAATGTTACTGTATGTTGTACAGATGAATTCTTGTTTATTATCTTGAAGTGGTAGTAATGTTGTTCTAGATTTTCTTAATTTTCTCTTGATTGATTTGTGAAGTATGTTGTCAATAAGTTGTGGGGTGTAACCGTTAAAAATAGCAATATCATTGATGTAGTTTAACTCTTTGTTGTAGTTATCGATAGATAGTGGAGTATTCAAAAGTCTGTAAATCATTGAGTTGAAACTAGCTCTTTTTTGTTGAGGTGGATGGTTAGATTCGTTGACAATAAATCTATTTATATGAGTCGGTTTCCTGTAAATGTCAAATTCAAATTTTGATTGGTTTCTAATTACTAACACATCTAAAAATGGTATACTATTGTTTTGCTCAATTTCGTATGTAAATTTAATGGTAGGGTAAAACGAATTTAGGGTAGAGATAAAGTTTTGTAGGTTTTCATTTTTATTAAATATTGCGAAGATATCATCAATTATCAAATTATCAATAATGAAGACGGACCATTTCAAAATTCAGTTTTACTCTCATCTCAATTAAAAAAAAAAAATTAAAATTAAATTCTGATTAAATATTTGATACTGGCTAACCATACATCCAAATTGTTTACCATATGTTATTATAAAATTAATTATTATTACAAAAATGTAAACATTTGATAATTTTTGAAGTGCCTGATGATGGAATCTTTGATTCAGAAAGGCCTTGCACAAAATAAAAAATTATATATTGGAAAATGTCGTATTCCTTTATCTAGTGATACTACAATAAATAGTTTTTCCAATGCTCCAAGATTCTACATGCCTAATTGTTGGTCTGACTACGTGACAATATACTTTAGCTCTAGTGGCTGTGTAATTTATGTTAACTACATCTGAACTAGGTTACATGAATTTACATTATTAAATTTTGTTTAATTAGCACATGCCTAATTGTTGGTCTGACTACGTGACAATATGCTTTAACTCTAGTGGCTGTGTAATTTATGTTAACTACACCTGCACTAGGTTACCTGAATTTACATTATTAAATTTTGTTTAATTAGCACATGCCTAATTGTTGGTCTGACTACGTGACAATATGCTTTAACTCTAGTGGCTGTGTAATTTATGTTAACTACATCTACACTAGGTTACCTGAAATTACATTATTACATTGTTTTTAATTGAGGCGTTCAGAGGTCAATCTGACTAACTCCATAAAACAGAAATTTTCGTAACTAACAGTTCAAGTTACTTAAGAATAAAAAAACTCTGCTATGGTTTTAGCACATTTTAAGTAAACTCATTCACTTTTTACTGTAAAGGGAAGCCTTTTAACACTAAATTAAAAAAAAGAAAAAAATATATATCTTTAAAAATTTAAAAAAATACCATTTGATATGGAGTTAATCACATTGCCAACTGAAAGGTGTTGACAAAAATTCTGAGTGGTTTGTATACAAGTTACTTTATTAATCAAATACAAAGCAAACAAATATCTGTTAAATAAAAAAGTAATCAGTGTTACTATTGATAACAAAAATTAGTAGCCTGAGTTTGGAAACTAGGAAAAAATATCCTAAGAGTAAATACAGATAACATTTAGGTTCTTTATCATTAGTCTGAGTAGGTAATGCAGTCATCATCACTTCCAGGTTCATTTTCCAGGACACCTCTTTCAGTTTTTAAGTTTCATAATAGTTGTGATGAACTGGAGGTATGTCCTTCTTTTTTGCCATGGTGATCGGTCTTGATGTGTGATAAACAGGATCTTGTGGCACATTGGCTAGGTTTTTCCAAGGGACGTCCATGTTCTTTCTTTCGGATGTTTACTTTTACAAATGGCATGTCTGGTGAGAAAGTTACTTTATACTTTTCAGCAAATGGTTCGGTCTTCTCAATTCTGATCTATCTAATTTTCAGCCAGTTCACTGGTTCACCTTCATCATTTTTTTTCCTGTTCGTGATAGATTTTTCTAAAGTCTCTGTTGAATAGAAGTCTTCATGGTTCATTTCAGTGAGCAAATATTTGTTCGTTTTCCTGCAACTAAGAATAATATCATACCAATCTCTCTGTGAATAGATGTTGCTACTAGTTTTTGCTCTCTTTTCAATAAAAGAAAAATCTGAGTCGTTTGGGAGGTAACTATGACCTGGTACAAGGAACTTCAAGTCAATAGTTTCAGTGTTGCCACGCTGATTTTGCAGGTATTTCATAAGAGATAAAACAACTTTGATGTTGCGATTCTGACCGCCACATGAGTCTGAGTACATGACAATATGTTTTGCATTATTGCCATGGATAGTCAGGTGTTTTGTAAGGCAAGAACTTATTTCCTGAGAATCCCTAGAACCTTCGGTTTCAGCCCATACATACATGTAGGCTTTCTTATTATTAAAAGCGTGAACACCAAAGTCATAAACATGCAGATTTCTTTTATAGTAATGCTAAAGATGTAGACAGTTTTGGGAAAGCCAAAGCTTTCTGGAGATCGAAAGTTAACACGTAATAGTCATCCGAACATTTACCCTGGTCTTCCTTTAAACTGTCTCTTGCCTGTTCTAGCTTTCTTAGATGTAGCTCCTTCTCAATTTCTATTAATTTCCTTTCGTCTTCATTTGCTAGTGTAAGTCTATTTTTAAAACAATCACACACTTGACAAGTGTCTGTAAGTGGTGGTTTAAAATGCAGATTAAAATTAGTTGAAAATACATGATAATACAATTTTTCTTTAACCGGAGCTTTTTGGTTTTCATCACACCACAAGACATACAAGTCATACATTTTTTTAATTGATAGTCAGGGTGTAAATATTTTTTATTGGGGTTGTGTGACCTTGTATAGTGGCTACAGTAAGCAGGGAATGAATTTATATGGTTAACAACATCGGAAATGTCAACTTTATTTCCTGGAGTTGAATTTCCTCTTCCATCTACAACACAGTTTATTTCATTCTTAACACAACAATTATGAATTCGGCCATCAGACACTTGAAAGGTTTGTCTAAAGTATGTTTTACAAACCCGAATGTCGACGTTCTTGACTCTGACAAAAAAACGAAAAACTATGGCTTCTTCTAGGTGGCTTAGACTGATTGGTAGGTCGACGTCTGATAATACTATTTGATTTCATACAACCGTGGATAAATATATTTTGTTGGGTCTGATTACCTGAACTGTAAAATGACTTGAAAAGAGTTTCCCTGTCCTCTGGTGATATTTTGTCATTGCATTTTCTTGCACACTTACACTGTTTGTCATTAAAGACTTTTTTAGCGATTGTATGCCCTGATCTAGTTTTATACTCTTATACCAGAAAGTCTCTTTTTATTGTGTTTTGTCCTCTTCCAACAATCAGGGTTTTTTTACGTTTACGCCCTCTAACAGCTACAGGGCTAGGCCTAACCTGAACATTTAAAAATACAGATTCACTGATTTCCTCACCTAACCCATCATTTGACTGGTGAACCTCATTAGAGTCTGTACTTGAACTTTTTAGGCTTCGACTTAACCGAAATGAAGTATTATTAAGTTTTGTACTGTCTAAATCTGAACCTGGTATAAAGTCTGGATCCGAATCCGTGTTGTCACCAAAAATATCACTTTCAATGCTGAGCTCACTCAATGTAGGCTTTTTTCCTTATTGAAATAAGCTCATAATATAATCATACAACATAAACAAACGTTGTAAAGGTGTAAAACACCGTCATATTGCACAAACATAACCTTTTACACAAGCAGTTCAACAATAAACAACAACTGTCATGGAAACATGGAGTTAATCACTTTGGCTACTGAAACAACCAGTAAAATATTCAGTTGGCAGAGTAGATAGCGCATTCTAGCGGCAAACCATTGAACTGTGGAGTTAGTCATTTTGCCCACTGAAAAATTATTCAATTGACGATTCCAACCCTGTTAAAACCCGAAAATTTAAAAAAAATGGAGTTAGTCAGATTGGCCTCTGAACGCCTCAATTAGCACATGCCTTATTGTTGGTCTGACTATGTGACAATATACTTTAGCTCTAGTGGCTGTGTAATTCATGTTAACTACATCTGCACTAGGTTACATGAATTTACATTACTACATTTTGTTGAATTAGCACATGCCTAATTGTTGGTCTGACTACGTGACAATATGCTCTAACTCTAGTGGCTGTGTAATTTACGTTAAATACATCTGCTAAGGTTACCTGAATTTACATTATTACATTATGTTTAATTAGCACATGCCTAATTGTTGGTCTGACTACGTGACAATATGCTTTAACTCTAGTGGGTGTGTAATTTATGTTAACTACATCTGCACTAGGTTACCTAAATTTAAATTATTAAATTTTGTTTAATTAGCACATGCCTAATTGTTGGTCTGACTACGTGACAATATATTTTAGCTCTAGTGGCTGTGTAATTTACGTTACTTACATCTGCACTAGGTTACCTGAATTTACATTATTACATTTTGTTTAATTAGCACATGGATTATAGTTGGCTGAGTACGTGGGAATCTGCTTAAGCTATAGTGGCTGTGGAATTTAAGTTATCTAGACCTGCACTAAGTTACCTGAATTTAACTTATCACATTAGATACCTTTTCCTGTTCTTTATTGTTGGGCTAACTACGTGACAAACTGGTTGGTTGTATAACTTACATTAACAAGACATTCAAGGATTCTAAATTCACTAAATCTCACTAACGTGAGACACAAATGATTCTCCATAACGTCTGACAACAAGGTAGAGAGGGAACTGTTACTTCGCCTCGCTTGTTATAACGAGCATATTTGTTTACGTAATAATGCTGTATGTTTGTCTTTACAAATAGCTGCGATAAATTTCAGCTTCGTTTCACATAGTGCAGGCATTGAAGCATTATTGCTCCGAATTTTTTTACTGTGAACCGAATTGCATACAATTTTGGAATTAGGTTCATCTTACCCTTAACTTCAAAAGTGAAAATGATTTGTACTCCGCAAACCACCCTGGGGGTGGTTGCCACCCCTTCTCGGGGGTGATTTTTTGTTTTTCAAAATAACCTTGGATATCGATAGAAGGCCTAATTTTAAGCAAAAGATCATCTATAAAGTTATTCCAAAAATCCAATGCTTTTCAAATTATTGGCAATTGAAAATTCGCAATTTTTTCACGTTTTTCATCGGTTATTTGAAAAATATATCCAAAAATATACGTTTTATCGAAAATTGTACAAACGAAAAAAATTATAGCAGGTAAAAAAATTAACGATTTAGTTTTTTATAAAGTATTCTAAGTGCAAAATTAAGCTTGATATTAAAGATCAAAGCAATTTTTTATTTTGTCTGAAATTTAATCGATGTGGTCAATGCCATCTAGCGGCGAGCAGATGCATTTTAGGCATTTTTATAAAAACTTGTTTTGTAGCGCTTGAAATAAGCTTTAAAAGGAGCACTATTAAAAGTCTTTTGCACGTAAAATAAGTGAGCTGTATTGCAAATAAGAGGAGCATGTAAAGTTTTTTTTCTTTTAAATCAATAGGTTTCATAAGTGCCATTTGCACCAAAATTAAAATTAATCGTATTCCGCCTAGAATTAACTTTATTATGAAGAGTTTGATAGATTTTATCAGTTTTGCCGCTTCAGGACAAAAATGTTTAAAAAAGTCACGATTAAAAACAAATTCAAATTAAAAAAAAACACCTTTTTCATAATATCTCAAACATGAGGACAGATATGTATAAAAATGTAGCAATGAAAAATTTAGGTATTTTTCTGACAAACAATTTGGTTTTTTTGTTTTTTCTGTCAAACAAAAATTGACGGAGATATGATTGTTTCAAGAGCGCGTGGCAGCGCAATCACAGCATCTCTTAAACCTTTTAACCCTTCACCGTTTGGGAAAAAGGTTTTTTTTTATTATATATTGTAATAAAGGATGTTGTAGCTCCCTTAAGTACCTTTTACAATGGTTTTTTATTAATTGCTATAGCATGAAAATTGAAGGAGTTTTGGTCCAAAAAACGTATCATATTTTTTTCTACTTAGTAACTGAAAATTTCGGAGTGTGAATATTTGGAGCAATGTGAAAGTACGCAGCATAATACAGACACAAAACTATTGTAATGTGTATATATATACATAATATGGCTAATATATTTTTGAAACGTAGGCATGAATACATACCAACGTTCTTATATGTATATATAACACATGTCAGTAAATTTTATATAATTTATAAATATCTTATTCAATAAATGGCAATTTTTTTACTCTAAATTAAATTATTTTTAAATATGTAATCATATATACAGTATTTACGGTTTTAATTTAGGGGTAGTTTTCAAGGGCAGAAAACTTAAGAATATGATCATTTTCGAGAGCGTGGAATAATATTTAAATCATTTCCATTTTATAAAAAAAAGTTGTTAAAAATTTTTTTATCAAGGGGTAGTTTTTAAAAGGGTTAAAAGGGGGTTAATAATTTGATAATTATCATAGAGAATATAAAAAATATTTCTTACTCTATACTTACATCTTTTTATGTCGTACCAAAGTATTTTTGTGATTTTTTCAATTTAGGGGTTGTTTGAAAGGGTTTGTAAGATTTTAAAGGGGTTGAAAATGATTTTAATATGAGGTAATGGTGTTAGAAAACACTTTACAAGTTCACTACTTACTAATTGACATGTTTTCTAGCGATAAAATGGCTCAATGTCAATTTTTCCATTAAGGGGTTGTTTACTCCCCTTAAAAATAATAGGCGGAGTTCAGATAATTTTCACTTTTGAAGTTAATGGTAAGATGAGCCTAATTCCAAAATTTCATGGAAATCAGTTCACAATAAAAAAAATCGGAGGTAAGAACGTATTTTTCGCTTCAATGACTGCACTAACATTGTTATAAGCTATTGTCACTTAAAGGTGTTTATGCATTTACTTTCGTATGTTGTAGTCAAAATTTTAATTAACATATATATGTCGGTCTTATTTTGATTTAATATATTTTTGATAGTTTTGTAAAATAAATGTAATTGAATTATTTAATGCTTTATCTATCACACTTTGATTAACCTTTTATGAATCCAAAATATACTATATACTGTCTAGTAGGTCCCAATACTATATTTAAATTAGAAAATTAGCTCAATAATTTGTTAAATATGTATTATTCGGTACAAAATAAACTTTAATTGAATCAAAGTGTATGGGTGTGGGAAAAACAAGAGTAAATAAAGTCATATCCTTAATACAGTGACAGATTTGTCTGACAATACGTAAAGCTAATGGTTAGGATATTTATAGACTGTGGTATGATGCAATTATCTATATATTTAACTCTATTAATAGTAAAACTGAATGTTATGTTTATTAGTTACTAATCTGTATTATATTAGTTATTCCGTATTAAAATATTTAATATTTTTTAATAATAATAGTTTTTGTAAAGATACATTGCGTGTGGTATCTAAGTTTTCTGCATTGTAAGAATTTAAAATACTAAATAATCCAATATAATATCGACTTACCATATGACTGGTATATGCCCATACCATATATCGAATTTCGGGTATATGCCCGAAATTATGTTATCAAATAATAAGCTAACATAAATTCAAAACTCTGTTGAAATATAGAAGATTAGTTTTATGCAATGAATAACCAATTTAGTTTTTGTGGTATTCCAGCTATTTTTACTTGAACAAAACTATATGCTAAATAACTCATTTCCTTCGTTTTTAGATCGTATTAATTTTCAAAATATATTGCATAACATGTAGGACTGAAAGACTTAAAAAATCCTGAATGTATCTAGAAATGAGCATCCTCTCCGCAATAAATTGTAACTCATTAAATTTTAATTTTTCTACAGTATTTAAACAATAACATTAACTGTGTTTTAGTAATAAAAAGTACATATATTGCTAATATTTTATGCTATTTCTCTAATGAGCTAGTTTTTGTAGTGTGATCTGTTTTCCTGGCTGTTAAATCTTTTTTATTGTTTTGTGAAATTTGATCAGCATATCCTCCTATAATCGACACAGACATTTAGTTTAAATCATATAATTTACTCCGTCTTTTATATAAATGTTTAATGATTATTTAGTTGAATAGTGTTATTTTTACAACTATAAATTAGAAATAATTATAGTCATAACAAAATTAATAAAACCCTGGTTTTTTTTAAGTTTAAATGTGTTTATTTAAATCTTTTCTTGCAGATTCAATTACATAGTCAAAACTGGATACAGAAAAATACAGGTAAATAAAATGTAGATTGCATTCCACTTGTATCACCCTATATTATTTTATCAACTGAATTTAATTGCTATTATTATAATATTTTCAAAACATGTAATGTAATTTGTAGGTTTATCAAGTAACCTAACGTTAATAAATACTCACTCGCTTTCATGCTCAATTATCTCTCTTATTATAAAATACCTTTGCCTAATCTAAATAGCTATTAAAAGGCATATTGTTTTATCTTTCAATAGGACGAGCTCTACAGAATTGGCTAACAGCCTCTAACTCCTCTCCGTCTTCTCCAAAGTTCTTGTAGCAACGCTTATAAAGTTACACAAGCCATTCAAAGCTTATGTAACTTGTACATTATGATCTAGTAAGGATTATTTCTCTTCAGGCAAGTTTTTACGTATAGCTGTGGCATATATTTGCACATTCATTGTTTGATAAAAAGTAATAATAGGCGAATTTGAAAGATACGATTGTCATCGTTGGATTATGCGAGGATTTACAGATTTTGATGCCACTCTTCTAGCCTCCACTTTTCTATTAATATCGATGTTTTTATTTGCAAAAAACCATTATTTAAAAATCCATGCAAGTTTAAGGTGGTTTCTTCAACGAACCTTGACACATTATTACACAATACGAGGTTATTTTACCTATGTATTATTTTTTATAGTACCATAACGTGGCCCAATGATATCTACTTCATTTTTTGCTGTTCAGATTTGAATTGAACTCAAGGATTTAATATTATAGGACGTAGTTTTATTATTACAATGATTTGCATGCAATTAATTAAATTTAAATACAAGTCCACACCAGAGAGTTTTGTATTACATAGTAGTTTAGAGATTTAAAAAATAAATCTGGTCAAAAATTTAATATTCGTAAAAGTTAAACGGAACATTTATCGTTTTAATGCTAAGCAAAACTTATTAGAACCGGTAAATAAGAATTTAAGTCTAAAAAGGCGGAAATTAATTATCTTTGTAACTAAATATAAATAATATTACAAAGTCTTTTAGATTAGGGTAAAACTTGTATTATGACTCTACAATCACAAAGCAATTACTTTCAATATAGTCTTTCAACTCGTTACAAAGATATCCATATATGACTTGACCATATTTTGTAGAGAGCATTATGAACTGTGGAGGTGTTACTTTGAACGCACCGTATGTATGCACGAGGCATTCTAGTCACGTCCTGATTCAACAGCTTCTGTCGTAAAACGTGACGTTTACCTCTATCAATCGCATTACCCGTGGTTTTTTCTATTTGTGCATTGCATCGGTTCTTAAAGACGACTAGAAGGAGAGAGAGCAATGTATTGGTGACACATGACAGTCTTAAGTATTACCGTATGTTAAAACAAACCTTTATACATCAAACGTATTTTACGCCGAGCTACCCATTCATGCGATAATAATAAATTATCCTATGAGTCATCGTAATCATGTTTATGACCGTTTATTGAAAATCTCAAAAACAGGCCAAAAACAATACTTAGCATTCAAAGAAGATCTACATTGTTAGTTATTGGGTTTCAATAATACTCATTTTTATAATTTTTTAACGCCTTTACCAGTTTTAACTAAATGTAAATTTAAGCCATTATAACTGATATAACTACATCACGAGTAGTGGTAATAACGTAAGCAAAGTGCTATTGGATTATTTAAGGTCTAATCTAAAGCTTACTTAAACAAGTTATAAAAAACCTTCCTAGTTATTATTAGAGGATTATTTTTTTCGAATTAAGACAAGTTTCTGTTCTTATTATTTTCAATGATATGGTATTAATACATAAAAGTTAATAAAATTTTGTAATATTATCACATTATAACTATTAAGGAAAACGGATATATAAAACAAAAATATTTGACAACACACTGCGACGAAAAGTGTTTTAGAAAGATAATTAAAACTAAAGAGGTTGTAGCGACGCTTTGCCTTTATCAACGGAAGTGACACTAGAGCTCAAGCTACGTCAACTTGTCCAAAACATTCAAAACAATCGTTAATAGCTCATTTTATTACTGTTTAATGTCAATAATTATAAGTTATTAAATGTGATCTAAAAAGTATGTATTTATTATTCTTATTATTTTTTAATACACGCACACCTCAAGTAATGAATTATAATACAAGATTATAAATATTACTAATATTCAATAAAGGCAGTTTTGGATAAGAATTATCTATAAAGTCTATGATATTCAGAACAAAGTATAAAAAGGCATATTAATCATTATGTTAAATTGAACAATGTTATTATAATAGTTATAAAATACTGAAATACAGAAATACTGAAGTAAACAAATTCAGTGTTGTCAGCATGTGTGAGAAACTATCCTACAAGGGGTTAACTTTGTGAGGATATACCAATAAGCGATATTCTTTATTAAATTTCTCATAGACATAAAGTAGTATAATAAAAAGTTGGAATAATTTTTAAATTAATTTAATATTACTCGTATTTACTCGGGCTTTTAAAACATTACTACGCATGTGTTATTCTACGATTTAGTGTGTTGTGTGAACATATAAAGATTAGTTCAACAGTGAACGCAATTGATAATGATTTAATATTACGAGTAATGTACTTCAAGGTTACAACTCCGAAGAATTATTGACTAAACTTAAATCAGTGTCGCTTGACAAAAATGTTCATTGATCCAAACACAATATTGTCTGAATCTGACGGAAACTGTTGTCTGATATTGACATACATTTACCATTGACGAAGATGTTAAAATCCCATATTTTATTAATAAGTAATTAGGAAAAGAACACAAAAGAATATTTATTAGCTTATGTCATATAAATTACGCATAGCATAAAAATATTCCTGTTGGCTAAAACCTATAAAAATATTTTATTGGCTCTACACATTTTTTATTAACCTACCAAGGTTATTCATATGCTAATGTTATAATTTTTACTGAATTTCCTATTTTACATATAATGTCTGAATTCTGCCGCGTATTAATTTCTTATTGTAGCAGAATTTTTTTTATTTGACGTACTCCCAAAAACTCCCAATGCTTTCCCTTCAGCTCCTTTTTCATTTGGGGGAACAAAAACGTCTCACAGAGCCAAGTCAAGGCTGTAGGAAAGCTGGTGAACCATCGGGGTCTTGTTCTGGGTGAAGTTGGTAACGATGAAACCCGTGTGGCTGAGGGAACTGTCGAGGTGGAGCTTAAAAGCTTCCTTGATTTGTGCCAGTCACGCCCCACCCGGCATTTAAGTCTCTCGAGCATATCCATGTAAAACGTTTCGTCGACAGTTTTTCCTTGCGGTCAGGAATTTTTCTATGCAAGATATGTTTATACTTGCGTTCTTGGATTTACTCGGTTGTACATGCTTCAGATTTTGTGTGCCACTTCCACATTGAGAACTCTAAACGAAAGCCGCCTGAAAGGCCTCTTGCAGCATTTGATAATTTTCTGTACTATTTCCCCAAGGCGCAAAAACACCTTAATCTTACTGCTTTTCCAGCCGAGCGCTCTTTCGCACCGTGACCCAAACGCATAATAGTCTTCGTGCAAAGTCACGTCCTACCGCTCCAACTGCTTGGAGTGAACTGAGACCTGGCAAGTTTGGATGGGCAGAACCCCCACCGCATTATCCGACCGGTCGGATTGCTCTGTTATAAATCATAATAAAATCACGTGCATTACTTTTATAATGTACCCTGAACAAAAATAATATACCTGCCCATTACTATGGAAATAGTTTGCAATTAAAAACTTTTACGCCTATTTCTCCAAATATATTCGTAATAAAAGTTAGTTATTAAAAAAACATTTAGAATCAAAATAATATAATATTTAAATCACTAAAAACTATCAATAGAAATAAAACCTTTCAAGTAATCAGTTTTCACAACTAGTATAACTAAACGCGACATTAACGTCGATAGTGGCTTAGACACATTTATTGTGTGTACATAGTTATAATTTACAGTTGCATTATTGTATGACATAAAGTAGGCATTCAATGAGAAGTAATTACTTGTATAAATAGAGATAGAATAACTAACTTTGATGAGTTGAATAGCAAGTAAGGCCTTAATTACAACAGCGGAAGTGAGCCATTAGAGTAGTAACGGCAGACGAGAATGCAGTAACAGAGGCAGTAACAGCGTTTCCTAGCAGTTTGTGGTTAGACTTGTAAATTATAACTACCTAACTAACAAAATATATTATTTAACTATTTAGGATTTTCTTATTTTTTCTTTTAACACGCTAATACTTTTAAATATACGTATTGTTTTTATATCTTTTAGTATCACTTAAAAATTTTCAAGTTTTCATAACTTTTCTATCAGGTGTTATCGCACAGACAAACGGGTGGATTTCCCTTTGGCCTTTTGATGCCAAAGTTAAGAAGGAAGAGGAATATATATGTACTCTGTTCCCTAGGAGGTTTCACTTCTGGCTGGTTTATACCTACCAGTTCAAACCACAGTGGGTACAGCAAAAGTGACGTGTCACTTAAATCTGGGCAAGATTATTACTTAAGGAGCGGCATACTAACCGCAAAATTTCGAGATTCTAAAGCGCAAGGGTAATTCGATAGGTCTAGTCTACTGCGGGAGATGACTGTTGAAGTTTCTGAGGTTTGTTCCCTAAGAGCCAAGGGTTTTTGCCAGTCTAGACATAAGGGTTTGCCACCCAATGCCTGCTTTGACTGGAGAGGCTGTTTTAGAGCTGACTTCTCCTTATTTCTAGGGGCTATGACGAGATTATCGCCCTAAACATGCCCTCATGAAACTTCACAGTAGGTGCCTCTACCCCCAAACTTAAACATCCAAAATATCCTGTCACTCCAGTAGAAGCGCAAAAGTCCCTACAGGACTCTGTACAATTTTCTAAAGTTCTTGTGCAAAGAGAACAATGTATAAACTTTACTTTCTATCAAGAGGTCTCGCATGGAGGAACTGACGAACAGACAACGAGATTTAATATATTGGCAGATCTTTCATAATGTTTAGTCGAATAAATAAACTAAAATAAAATTTAAAAGCCGCGTTGCGTCGCCAAACTTAACATTTTAGGAATTACATAACAGGAACTCATCATCCTTTTGTGCTCACAAAACACACTTCTTCTTTTTTGTTATATAACAATTTGGTATTAGTATATTAATCCGAAACTCTAAAACCAAGTAGTTGTGTATTCAGAACATTGTATACTAACTTGTGCTTATATACAATGTCAGGAAACCGAGCTGTACTTAGTATTTTTCTGGTAAAACGGGTTTTGGGATTAGTTTTATGATATACATTTCCGCAAACTATAAAATACCATGACTATTTATTGTTCTGTCATCTTCTGCATTAAAGGATGCTAGAGCAAAATATGCGTTTATGTTTCTTATCTTATTATGAAATTCTTCCAAATATGGGTGACAGTTTAAAAAAGACATTAATTAATTTGGAAATTTTGGTTGCTCCATTAAAACTCGTCCATGCAAACAACATTCACCAAAAGAATTTCTATTTATGCGACTAGAAACCGATTCCTCGGGGGAAAGAAATGCACCGCAATGGATATCAACATTTCTAAGGCGTAATATTGCACAGCTGCAGTGACAGCACATTTATACTCGTATGTCAGTAAATAATTATTAAGTTCTAAAACCATACGACGTCTTTCGTCTTGACGTCTCGGTTCTTCTAATCGGTATTCTCGTTGCTCGTCATTTTCTATAACTACACGATGTAACGCACGCTGCTGCAAATGTTTTAGACGTCGAAACATCTAAATCACATAACCTTTATGTTCGAATAATGCTGATATAGATAAACAGGTTTAATTTTAAAAGGAGGGAAATTATTCATCAATTTGTATTAAAATCAAAATTCGTTTTGATTTGAACCTTCGTTAATTTTATACGAAACTTTTTATTCTTACTCTTTGGAATTTTAATGAAACATCAGCTGTGAGGAATGGCTTACTACTCTTATTATGATACTTCGGATGTTATATATTATACGTCATTGACCAGGTGTCATTTACTATAAAATGTAAACAAAGAAAATAATAAATAAATATTTACCATGTAGTACTTTTGTTTTTGTAACAATGTATATCGTCGTTTCCATGAAAACCAATTCTTAAATTCTCAAACTTCAAAACATTTGACATGGAGCACATCCACATAAAGCATAGACATTGGTTTGCTGACTGCTAGTGAGAGATTACAACGGTTAGTGGACGTAAACTCTGACATAGACTATAATTCGGAATTTCACCATCTCATCGATAAGGGACCAAGAGGATCAGCCTAGTACCCCTTCTAAAAGGTAAATATAAATATTTCGTTTCTTGTCTCAGTCTTCATTCTTCCTATCTATATATAAGTAGTATAAACGCTATAAAATCCTTACGTATATTGCTCTAGGTATTTTTTTTTTGTAAAAATATATAACATTAAAGAAACAAACACTGTGGTTAATCCACACAAAAAAAATACAAAATTATTTGTTTTAAATATTAAAAGTTTGATTGTAATGGTTAACCCTATTAAACGAAAAATAATGTCTATTATTATCAAAGCCACTAGTACAACATTTCTAAAAGATACACCTATTATAAAGTTTATTACACAGACTAACTACCTACGATTCACATTACATACATTATTGAGATTTCCTTTACAGACATCATCATGAGACTATGGTACTGTAAGAATTAATTAGTATTGGAATTAGCACTGATAAATAATAGCAATAACTACGGTACTCCTAAACGTGGTTGCCTACTCGGGAACTTTTAAAACTGTAAGTCACCTAACTACCATTTACTACTTTCTTTTGGGGTTTATCAGGCTTATTACTATCCTTGAATTGCTATTTAAAATAAACCCATGTTGAAGTATAACTAGCATTAGTTTTTTTTCACGTAGTACTGTAACTTACCCACCCTATAAAGTTTCTAATTTTTGTATTACTCTTTCCGGCTCTCTCATAGTTCTAATACTTTTAACATCTTATATGCGTAACCTATAATATTTCTTCCTATTGCTATATACCTATGTAATAACATACTCCCGTGACTGTAACCTTCCTGATACATTTTCCATCCTGGTATAAATTTGGATACTTAATAAATCGAGGCCGTTGAATTATAATGTATCTATCCTCGGTAGTTTAAATCTTTGTTTATCCATCCGTAAATGTACTTAATATTCAAGTTTACCTGTCTAGTAATATTTATAAAGAATAGCTCGATCGCCTTTTCTGCCTTATTATGCCAGTTGTCTTGGGCTAGTGTTTTTTTATTTTTTTGAGGATCTTATAAAATACAATCAGGAGGAGAGTCGTTACTGTACAAGGTCGACGTTACTTATAAAAATACTGATGCTCACTGGCAAGATTTGAACTCAAATCCAAATTCCGAAGTGTTACTATTCTGATAAACTAACCCGTGATTATCAAATCAATGGCCCCATTCCGCCTTTACTTTTTAGCCAATAAAACAACTCCTGTAATCTTCTTTGCTATAAATACTATGCTTAGCCCCTTGATCAACAGATCAGTAAACACGATCGTTTTGAGATTGAACTCAGTTGTATTTTGTATCAAATTGAGCAGAATTGACATTACTGAATTTATTTATCAATCATGTTTTCCAATGAATAGGTAAATTATAGATGTTGAAAAATATCATCATTTAATAATTCATTTGTAATTATTTTTTCTGGTATACTATAATATTTATATAATTAAAGTGAGTGTTCTTTATTTTGTTAATGATTTTTAGCTCATTACTTAGAAATTAAATTACTTTCATATTATTACATTTACATCAATATCATTAACCCTTTCCGGTCGTATGGCGCAGTACGGCGCCAATAAAATATTTCAACATCGCGCGTATGGCGCGGTACCGCGCCATTATGCAAGCCCGTGAACTGTTGCGCTCTAGTGGCCGATTTTCGAACTTCTAGAGGTTTTCTTTTCTGTTGACAGCTGTTTCCGGCGTGACTCACGGCCACGTGCGTCTGTTGCTATGCGAATGCTAGCCAGTGTTTACTTCTCACTGAGTTCGATCGTGAGTGTTGTTGAGGTTAACGTAATGTTTTAGATATTTGTTTTATAAATGAGTAGGTGTTGTTAGAAGTAGTATAAGTAATAATGTGTTCAGGAATGTGTCTTTTTATGTAAATAAATTATTCGTGTGCAATAAGGAGTTTGAAGACAAGTGTATAGTTGTAAGTTTTGAGCTACTAGCCTCAGCTGAAAATTAGTTTTTTATTTAGTTACAGACTAAACAATATTATCTTTTAGTTTTTCAATGAAACAGTTATATTTTATGACATTTATCCAGTGATTATAATAAAATGGATAACCCAAGGCCTTCTACAAGTGCTCTTAGTGACACTGCAATTGCAGATGAACTAGGCCTAGATGAAGAACTATCAGGATTCAGTAGTGACAGTGATGAAGAAGTGATTTTACCAACGTTAGAAAATTTATCTGATGAAGATAGTGATGACAGTGATGAAGGCAATTTAGGACAAGGACCTTCTCAATCTAATAGGCCCCTCTACTGATTGGTGTGCTTACAACGGGCCAGACTTTGTTCAATATTCATACACAAATGCAAGTGGGGGCTACAAACCACCATCTACAAACAAACCTGTAAGTGTTTTTACAGTTTTTTCAATTGTTTTTTACATCAGAGCTACTGTCAAATATAGTCAAAGAGACCAACCGATTTGCATCAGAAAAAATTCATTTAGCCCAACCTCTAAAGCCTAGGTCAATCTGGCACTCATGGATTGATGTTACTTTGGAAGAACTAAAAGCTTTTATTGGTGTAATTCTGGCTATGGCTCTCTCTCCAAAACCTTCACTAAAAGACTACTTCTCAAACAATTGGCTTTTTGAGCAATCATTTTTCCATTCTGTTTTTTCTCGCACGAGATTTTTCCAAATATTTTGGTGTTTACACTTACCTGCTCCAGTGACCAATCCAAATGTTAGGTCAAGAAGTGACAAAATCAAATCTGTTGTAAATTATTTACAAACAAAATTTATGGAATATTTTGTACCACTTTTTGAAAATAGTATTGACGAAAGTACTGTTGCCTTCAAAGGTCGAGTAAATTTTAAAACATATAATGCGCTCAAGCCTAACAAATGGGGGCTCAAAGTGTTTGTTTTGAGCGATTCTAGATCTGGTTATGTGTATAACTTTGAACCTTATTTTGGGAAAACAACCACAGAATCTCTCATTCGACCTGATTTACCATTTACTGCCAGAATTGTGGTACACCTTGCTACAAAGTTGAGTGAAAACCATCCTGGTTGTGGCTTTCATTTGTTTACAGATCGGTATTACACTGGCTTAGAATTGGCTTTAGAATTAAAAAATCTAAATATACATCTGACTGGCACAATTGACCAAAACAGAAAAGGGTTACCTGATGGTATAAAGAAAAAAAATTTAAAATTGCAACAACACAAAACAAAAGCATTTCGACACAATAAAGATGTTTTACTTTCCGCTTGGCGTGATAAACGTGATGTCCTTATGCTTAGTACTTTATATAACAATGATAAAACAATTGTCAAAAGGAAAGGAAAAAATGGTGCTACAACAGACATTGAGAAGCCAACAGTTATTTGTGAATATAATAAATTCATGGGAGGTGTTGATCTCATTGACCACTACCTTTCATCATACAAATTTATGAGAAAAACTGTAAAGTGGTGGAGAAAATTATTTTTCTGGCTTCTAGAGGTCTCAGTTGTTAACAGTTACCTTCTATATAATATGGAACAGTTGAATAAATCTTCCAAACAAATTGAACACCGAAAGTTTAGGGAGTTGTTAGTAACTGAGCTTGTTGGAAACGTTCGGAGCTCAGCAACTCGCAAGCGCAAGTCCACCACCGACAACCCTGAACGTCTTGATGGTAAACAGCACTTCCTAAGAAGCTTTGAAAATAAGAAAAAAGACTGTAAAGTGTGCAGCAACAGAAAAATTAAAGAGGACAATGTAGGAAAGAGACAATGTTTTATTGCGCCACCTGCACCCAGAAACCAAGTTTGTGTCCTACAGAGTGTTTTGAGAAGTATCACACTCTCAAAACATATAAATAATTATAGAAAATTTGATTTTCACAGTTTAGAAACTTTATAGCCTTTTATTGTAAATATGTAATCTAATTGTTTCCATAGTGTAAATTTTTGGTTGTGTTCCAAATGAATTCGATAAAGTGACATATTTAGTGTTATAAATAGTTTTTTTATTATACAATGCGTATGTATTCAACCTTCAAAAGATCTTCATAAAAGGTAAGAAACTATCATAAAACATTCATAAAAAGTTATAAATAGGTTATGTGTTTAATTTTTTAGAAGGTAATGATAAACTAATATCAAGTTATGTAAAATTTTGTATACATATTTGAATTTTAGATATATATTTTTTAACAATAAAAAAATTACCAGTTTGATAAAAAACTGTATTTCATTTATATTTTAATAATTTTAACAGTCCTAACAAAAAGAATATATTTTTGTTTGGCAAATTAAACATCTACAGTAGTTTAAACAACTAGAAATGTATGCATGCTAAAATCACTAAAAACAGTCGTGACCTGGCTGAAATCAAGGATAAAAAATTTGCGACCTGAAAGGGTTAATCATTTGCACGAAATCAATAATACACAGAGGTAATATAGTTACCATTAGACTGAGGTAAGGCTTTTCCTAACTTAGTATAGTTTTTTCCGATACAGATAACTAACTACCTATCTCCACATATATAGGCTACTAAACTTTATTCAAAGTAGGTAGGTCAATAGTTGACTAAATTCTTTAGTTTAGATAAACACAGGGTAGATTCCATCGAATAATTCATCAAATGACAGTAATTTCTCTAATACCAGAGACATTAAACTACTTACCATAAACCATAAACTAGAGTTACTTGTAGATAGAAGTATGCAAACGTAAGATTATAAATCTCAGTAATTGCAACACTACCTGTCTCACCTAAAAATTATTGACGAATTTCTATGACAGTTATATTCAAAAACGAAAAATCATAACGAAACAACGAAATACATGTATTTAGGTTATATTGAGGTTAAGTGGTAGAGAGAGGACTGACAGCTCTAGCTCCGTCTCTTCAATAAAGGCTTTTTTCATAAAGAAATACCGGAAGTGGAGAATAGAGAACGCCTCACTACGAGTATGTTGAGATAGATTATTCCAAGACAGAGGTAAGAGGAGGTGGAAGCAGATGGGAATGTATTTGATCCAGCGGATCAGGAAATTTACCATTGCGAAGCGTTTGTGACCGTGTAATTGAGCCGATAATTACTAAGACTGACATTGAATAGCTCTAATGCAGTACTTACCAAACCGTGGAAGTCACAATGTGTTTTGTGCCATGCTCATCTTATAATAAATCGCGAAGAACGAGATAAAAGGGTTTAAGGATTTTGTTTTCTAAGATTGGTGGAGAATGGAAATCAGGAATGGTTCAGGAAATCCTTTCTTGATTGAATACTATACATAACTTTGGATAAACCAATAATATAAAATAAAATTACTTCAAAAAACTAATTATCGTAGAGTTATGAACGAGTTTGATTATAACCACTAAGCTAAGTTGGTTGCCACAGCTTGAGCTTAAGTTTGTGAGTGATGAAAGAAGCAAATCAAAGGAGCAAAAGCAAGCAGGAGTGAACTAAATGATAACAGTAGCGTATATTATATAAAACTTTCTTCAGGTATCAAAATCCCCTTAAGATTAAGAATGCACTAAAATGAAAATTTAATGAATGGTTAATGGTAAAACTTATAAGTCATGGTGCATAAATTAAGCCGTATGTTAAATCAAAAATACTGAAACAAACATTTGAGAATCAAGAGTTATTGATACACACCAACAAAATTAATGGAACAGACTGTGCACTGAATATCACTTTGAAAACCCACCAGAGATTATGAACGGCTGAGGAAAAGAAAAAAAAGCAATCCCTATACCTTCGGTAGCTTAGGGATTAAGATTTGGTTTTTGATCTTAGTTTTAAAGTGTGTTCAAGTATAAAAGTAACCTTGCTTCAAACCTTCGGTAGCTTAGGCATTACGATTTTGATCTTGATCTTAGTCTTAGTGTGTGTCCAAGTACAGAAGTAACCCTGCTTCAAACCTTCGGTAGCTTAGGCATTACGATTTTGATCTTGATCTTAGTCTTAGTGTGTGTCCAAGTACAGAAGTAACCCTGCTTCAAACCTTCGGTAGCTTAGGCATTACGATTTTGATCTTGATCTTAGTCTTAGTGTGTGTCCAAGTACAGAAGTAACCCTGCTTCAAACCTTCGGTAGCTTAGGCATTACGATTTTGATCTTGATCTTAGTCTTAGTGTGTGTCCAAGTACAGAAGTAACCCTGCTTCAAACCTTCGGTAGCTTAGGCATTACGATTTTGATCTTGATCTTAGTCTTAGTGTGTGTCCAAGTACAGAAGTAACCCTGCTTCAAACCTTCGGTAGCTTAGGCATTACGATTTTGATCTTGATCTTAGTCTTAGTGTGTGTCCAAGTATAGAAGTAACCTTGCTTCAAACCTTCGGTAGCTTAGGCATTACGATTTTGATCTTGATCTTAGTCTTAGTGTGTGTCCAAGTACAGAAGTAACCTTGCTTCAAAAAAGGACTGACCTAGCGGTCGATCTAATTATTTAATGTATAAGGCCTGAAATATTTTTCATATGAGAACCATACTGCAAAAAAGTGGGTCTTTTTTAAACTTTGCCCATGGTGGTATTGGGTAAGCAATAACAAGTAGGATCAAAGGGGAATCGTTTTATAAAACGAGGATTATACTATAGCAGTTAAAGAACTTTACAATAAACTTAAGAATATTGATGAATGTCAGATTTACTGATATAAAAGAGGTTTTCTAGCCAATAAAATGAAATAAATTTTTTTAACGGTTTATTAGGTTGATTTAAAATCACTTATAGCAATAGTCTTAGACAAGCAAATGTTATGGAAGGAGAAAATTACAACAATGCGTTACCATCTTATCTGTAAGCGTGATTATTTTTTGTTAAGAGAAATTGCATTGTTTGCTACATTACAAATATTTCGTTTAGTGTTTTGTATTACTATGGACGAAATTTGTGTATCTAAAAAAACTTAGATTATTATGGCACTGAAGTCAATTAACTATAAATAAAAGGAATGTCTTATAAGAAACTTATTTGTTTAATCGTAACTCATGTTGTTTTTCCACCATTCTATTTGATGCAAACATCAAGTTTACAAGCATTTATAAGAATAGGCCTCTTCAGGACCCAATCTACTCTCTGACTGTATAATTAGAGTAAAAGTTATAATGCCTAAAAATCAATAGTCTTGACATTTCTTTGAGCTATAATTATTTATTATGTATAAATATTGCTCAAATCATGCATTTAAGATCCAGTTCCACTTCGTTGTATAGAATATACATATTTACTTTTAATAGTAGGGTCTAATAATCCTATTTATTGTGCATAATTTACAAGGACTCTAATTGTAATAATATTCTGACGTTTTGTTTCAGCATACAGGTGTACTTTACGTTCTCAATGGGAGGAACTTCGGTACCGTAAGTCTTTGAAACATGTCAGATATAAGTTTTCACGCCATTCTGAAACAACTGTTTTGGTCACACGTCTAGATTCATACAGCATTATACCATAAGTTTGAAAGAGAAATAGGCATCTTCTTGGTATCATATTTGTGATTCGAGGGTTTTGTTCTGATTATTTTCAGGTAGCCTCGGTCCTACGTTGATCCGACGTCCTCTCTGTGACACTTCTCGTCATATAACACTTCTTCAAGTGTGTTGCAAAACACGCAAAGTATGAAAGTTGGTTGAATGGAAAAAAGTGTGAATGAGTGAGTGCGTGTAGAATTACATTTAACTACGACAAATAATTCTTCACTAAACAACACTTTCAGGTATAGTATGTTTATCTCATCATATAACACTTAAGCTTACGCATTGTTGTATGAATTAATGTTTACCAACACATTATGTCAATATATACTGCTTTCTGAGATATTGATTGCCTTAAACGAGTTACATTTTGGGAACACTATCTTTTTAAAAGTTCATAAGATATCAACTGCAATGTTTTATTAAATATATTACATGTTGTTTTTCTGATTGTTTTAGGGTGATGCGGGCAATGTGGCAGGAGGTCGCCCCACTTACACAAATACCCACACTACACATACACTAGGTAATGTATTATAGTTATAGTATATTATTAGTTTTATTATTATTGTATAGTAAAAAGATATAGTTAATTTGACTACAATGGTTGTTTCAGAATGGCACGATATTACTAATTTTTAGAGCATACCTACTTGTTAAAATTTAACAGACTTAGTGTAATAGTTTTAATTACTCTTTTTAGAAATTATTATTTGAGTTGAATAGTTTACGAATTGATTCATAATCTTAGAGGGAAAGTGTATCCATTTGTGTTTTCTTGTAATGTTTCCCTAGTGTTTCTACGTTTGCAACCTGGGGGCTAGTAGCAATGGTGTTCGTTTTTGTGTCGTAACAATTGTGACGTGTGCTGCTCGTGTTAGTGTTCCCTTTCGTCTCCACTTACTTCTAGAAACCAAGGGAATTCGGAAGATTAGGCTGCAGTGAAAAAGGTGAATGTAGCCATTTGCAAGCAGACTATAAGATTAAACATATACTAAAATGTACCCTCCAGCATTTTAGGTGGGTACGTAATTACTATTTCATTTCAGGTGTAATACAATATTTATTTAAAATTTTGTAATCTTTTTAAGTCCAACTTAAAATATAAATGATGCAGAATGAAAATTAAAGTATTGGTCAAATCCAAATATCAGGTATAATGTCAAGCATATGTAAGTTTTAATAATTAATATTATAACTGAATTAGTATTGCAAAATACTTTATTGCATACAGAAATGATAAGATTAGTTGATATCAAGCGGTTAAAACCGTTAAGAAAATCATATTAAAAATATGGTACAGACACTAATTTTCATCCTTATGATTTTCATGTAAGCTCAAATATTATTTAGTCTTATAAATAAACTTCGTTGGTAAATAGGTTGCTAAATGTTAATTTTGAAAACGGCCGACCAATTATAATAATAATAGTTTGTTTATATTTTTTAAATTAGTGGAAATTTTTTATCCAAGGAAAGATTGCTAATCTTCTCAAAATGATTTAAAATTTTTAATATAATAATAATATTTCTGTTCCACGTTTAATATAAATGACTAAACAGCTAAATATGTAAATATTTAAAAGTTAAAAACCGTAAAATGTATAAAAGTAATTATGAATGTAACCTACCACGCGTGGGAAAGTCTAGAATATGTTACTACAACAAACAAAACTGGCTCTAATTTGGGGCATTAGCTCTTAACAAAGGGTTTTATTAAATTTGCAAGCTCATAACATTTTGTTTTTCCCAGAATATTTCATTGTTTTTCAGTAAAATCTGGAACACTCGTAGGAAATTTCTGATGATCAAGAAGGTAGGATAAGGAAAAAAAATCAATAAATAATTGAATATTTCATTGTGCAGTAATCATTGTATTATTTCATATTGAAATTTATTCTTGTTTGTATTATTCAATGAATTGTAACCAAGGATTAGTTTAAATACCTCACTACCTAGAGCTCCCCAATTACTAATATAGTTTATTATTACTACCAATGTCTTATACATTATATTTATTTTAGATAATATAAATTGTATTAATATTTTCAAACTGTCTTTATGGGAAAATCGGGGTGTTACACTTTACTTATATTATTGAATTATTTATAATATCACTAAATTTAATTGGAATAAATATTAATAATTGTCATTATTCAATATGATACACTCAGGCTTTGTGCTGTTAAGGAATAAAAGGTATAGTTACTACATGTATTACGCAATAGTTCTCTCAATAAATTTTACTGTTCAACAAATTTAATTAAAGTTGCAACATTCCTGGTGGTGTTATTGATGAATCAATTGCTACCTTTTACAAAGTTTGCCTACATGCCAACTTCGCATCATTTAACTGATATTTTCTTCATTTCAATTTTCTGACTTTGATCACAAACTGATCTCAACATCAAAATGATTGGCATCTCGTAATAATCAATAATTTGAGATGCAATTTATTCAGAAACAGTGTTTTTACCTTTACTGGTACCTAACTCTATGTATCATATTATTTGATTACATACAGTTACAGTTATGTACTAAAAGTCCACAGTTGGTTCTTTTTAATACTACCACTAATGAGCTCAAACATTAAGTATATTTAATTTTGTATGAAACTATTTAATTAGTATAATGTTTTTATTTATTTAGGTTTTGGTTTGAAGATAATAAGTTGTAATACGTTTAATTAAATCAACTAGTTAATTTACATGAACCAAAACTTGTAGTCTTTCATGTTCTTAACAACTTACTATTATTATATGTTAAGGAAAAACTTCATTTTCTAAATGTTTTATGTAAGTTTGTTTATCTGTGAAAGTTGAAGTAACCTCCATGTCCCATTCCCTTACTGCAAAGTCTAAAACCTTACTGGTCACGTGGTATGCTGTAGGCTATGGCCGTTTGAAGAAATCAAGCAAGGCAAGATTTTACTGTAATGTCAGTATTTTTAACGCACTAGAATCACGAAGGTAGTGAAATAGCGGACCAAAAAACTAACCTAACTAGTTGGTGACGAAAACATTCAGAACTTCCAGTACCACCAACAATACGGTGATTTCTTATTTGTTTACCTATTACATCGTTTCAACATCAGATATTACAAAAACTACAAAATTGCTCTATTTGTATTACATATGTAGCTCGATGAAGAGGCGTTCTCATTGTCTCATTTGGTGCAACTGAATCAAATAATTTGATTTTCAAAACTTTTGTAAACACAAAGTAATTAAATTTTACAGCATATAAAGCAACGCCTATGCGTAACTGAATAGTTTTAATTACAATTTTACAGATAAAAATAATAATAAAATAAGAAAATTTTTATAAAAATAAAAAAAAACTTTTAAAAAGAAATTAAATAAAAGTGAAAGTTTTACAGCTTACACAAAAAATAAACATTATTTAATTTTAATCACACTATGAATGAAATTTTATCTATTTTTTTAATGATAAAATATGAATTAAATACTAGCAAGCATTTTAATACAGTGCGGGTAAAACTATTTCTTACAAATATAAAAAAAAACTAATATTATATTAACACAGAGAAAACGTTTAATGATTGCGGAAACCGATAACTATATTAGTAATGTCAGTATCTGAAATGCATTCTGTGTATTTATTGTTAGCGGTAAGGGTGGTGAGGGAAACAGGAGGTCCTAGGCAGTAACCAGCAGATTGAAGCCGCTGACAGGGTTGTCCTGCAGGTCCCTTATCACCGAGGACAGTGTCTTTACATTGTGTAGGTGACATAGCAAGCATTCCTAAGGTTAATAGACAGTTATTTTAAAATTATCTACATTCATTATCGCACAGCATTTCTTGTATATTATCTGTGAGGATGGTAACTTTATGAGAGTAGGTGTAGACAAGTACAGTCTTAGTAAATTTTTCCCTAATTGTAAATATATCGGATTCCACAATTAAAGAGTGGGTGATGAATGACTTTGATTATTAATTAGAGTTGATATAAAATTCATGGCATCATGTTCTGTACTGTTATGGTCTTGCTGCATCTCTTGAAACTGACTTGAACTCTAAATGACAAGTGGCAGAAAGGGAAGGTGAAATAGAGCTAGACTGAAAAGTTACATAGGGTTTATCCCTAACTACCTTAACTGTATTCCATGCATTAGATTCTGTCCATTTGTAATTTAGTGAATAAAGCTTTAAATATACTCTCATAGCTATGTAAGGAAGGAAAATAAGAAAAATATAACTAACATATAAATGGAACATTTAACATTGAAAGATATTGTGAAAAAAACAGGATTTGTCCGGACATTTGCTATCGTTCAGTGAAACAAAAAATCAGTAACACTACGTTTCGAGATCTGCAATCTGATCTCTTCTTGAGGTAAATAACTAACCTAATACATAAATACAACCTAGGTTAAAATAAACAAATCATACCAAAGCGTTGTGACACACCTCACTCAGGAATCACATCCACCATGTCGTGTGTTAACTTCACTAACTCTAAACATGCAATCAATATAAACTATACACAATACCAATCATTAAAAACTGAACTACAGAATACTTGTAACAATACGTCTGCATTCGTCTACCAACCACTTACGACTGAACAGATTCCACTAGCAAATGGCAATCGTCACGGCAGAAAAAACAAGATGGCTGAAATGAAAAGGAGGGGAACAGGAATGGGCCTTTTTTATTATTATTGGTTCATGCCAGATGAACTTTTTAAAACTATATTGTGGATCCTCATTGGTTTAGTACAAATATCTGATCCATTGGATACTTTTGGTTTTATTTTTAGTTCATTTTTTAGAATTGGCAACCAAAGAGGCCAAATGTCGACTGGTGGTTGACTGATTGGTTAATATGCCAATCAATAGGGTTTTCTAGAATTCTATACAAACTAAAAGTATAACTGTTGTTAAACTTATCCAGATTCCATGTAGAATTTTATTAATCCTTAAAAATTATCTACATGTTCAGAGAATGATATATTATTATATTTATATTTACTTCATCGGAATAGGGAATAAATGTTATGATTTAATAATAATTATTAAATGTACATTAAAATAATTAAAGAGAGTAATGTCGTATTATTATTAACTACAAAATCGTTAGATTTATTTACCAACCTAAATGGAAGACATAAATATTTAGTTCAAATACTTAAAAGTGAAATCTTTCTTTCTCTCGTTCCCTCTTTCTATTTAATAAAACATAGAATATATTCCCCTACAAAGCGAGACATTGTTCAATGTGTGAAAACCTAGAGGCAGTTTAATTACAAATGCCAGTATCGTTTGGAAGGAGTTTTCTGAATAACACTCTTCAAATGAAATATTGCCTCCATTCGAGAAGTGTTCTTTTATCTAGCCTTTCAGAAACAGGCTTGTGTTAATGGATTCTTTAGAAACGTAGTAAGATTCTCTAAATCTGTTTACAAACACTTAGTGTTGTGGTAACTCCTATTAATACAAATTCTCGAAATGTCTGACAGGTTTATTTTAATATTCTGTCTTTTAAATATTCGTTCATTTCATTCTCAGCTGAAACAAGGTTTCCGTTTGTATTTATTAAGCATTTAAAATAAAACCGAATTAATCGTTTTGTAAAAGAAATAATGGAAATTGATTTGAGAATGAAGATATTGTACTGTTGCACCTGTCACGAAAGAATAACATAAAGTAATTTTCTAACATTTAATACAACTAAGCAGTTTTGACTATATGTAGCAGAAACATTTTTATATTAATAATTAACACATAATTAATAAGAATCTTTTAAGGCATCATGAGTTTTGTATACGTTGTAATATCGGAGAGGTATCACCAAAAGTATTACATACTAATGAAGACTGAGAGAGTATGTGTGGAAAGAGAGTAACCAATTTTTTTAGGTCTCCACACGTCCATTTGTTAGCCTACACAATGTATAAAGCCTTGCTATTTTGTAATACATAGCTGGCCAACAACGTTTCATCCAAATAGATGGGAGTCTTTCAAAATCGTACAGTAAAGTTTATTATAAACACTCTTAATTAGTAGTATATTCTATAAAATAGAAAGTAAAATATTTATAAAACTTTAAGTTAGGGTTTATTTATTCTTCCCATATAGATATTTAGACTGTAATACCATAGTTATTAAGAGGTTGAACTTGACATGCCACAAGGTAAGGTGAAATGCGAACTCCTAGGCATTTGTAAACTGCTTGATATTAATAATTTATTTCAAAAGACCCATTTTTAATAATCTTTCAATTTAAATAAAAAGTAAAAACAATTTTTAAGTATTTAAGAAAACTTTTTTATATCTTACCTGGTTGGAAATATTATATCTTTTTCGCCAATTCTTGTATAACTGATTACATAAGGTAGGTTAGTATGTCATAACCGATTAAATAAATATCGCCTCTGTGTCTGCCTATATTAGTAACTGGTTACCTTGATACTATGTCACATTTATGCTTTTTTTTAACTGAATACATAAACTCCACTTATTTTCCTTAATGCCAACGAAATACTATGGTAATTTATTGACCATTTGAATTCACCACGTCGGTTTAAAATGATTTCTTTACCAAGTTCAAACGAACTTTAGAAATACAGCAAAACATTATCAAACTTTTCTTTATTATTAATTTTATTTATTATTCAATATACACACTTTATAGTCATCTTTAGAGATTAAATTAGGGACACAATTGTGTAAGAAATGAATTATGTACGTTTTAGGTTTATATTAAAAAATTGCTATTGCTGAGATTTGACTTTTATATATTGAATACCTTGTATAAGATAAATCTATGAAAATGTATCAATTATTTCTGATGGAGGAAAAGCTGAATCAGGTCTTATATCCTGGCAACATCCTTCTGGCAAACGATATTTGTAGTTCAACTATAATACTGGACACACAGCCTCTCAAGTAACATTACTTAAATAAACCCAGTAATCACTAATTTTTAAGTAACCATCTTAAGAAATCTCATAATTCCCTGAAAGTCAAGTGTCTTCATTAATTACTCACCATATTAATATAGCAGGTTTTGCTAGTTTTAATTCATTCAAACGCCTCGTTTGAAGTTTCTATTTAAGGCTGCTGGAAAATTCTGCAAATTAATGCTCATATTACGACCATTAGATATGACACTTGGGGTTATGCATAATATTACGATGAATATAATATTACTTCAACAGACGATATTTTAAGTATTGTATAAGAAACATTTTACATTTTACCAGTTTAGTATTACAAAAAATAAAATTCTCCAAAAGTAAATAAAACATATGCTAGATGAGTTTCAGGGTGTCAAAGATTAATTAATTTTTAATTTTAAAATTAAGAGAAATCTGTCTTTAAATGTTACACATATATATTTTCGTTCTATAACACATTTTTAGTTACAAGTAACAAAAACGTTAAATAATTTTAGTATATATTGCTCAGAGTTACAAACTGTAATAAAAATACGAGTATATAAGTAGTACTATTAAATTAAGTATTATACAAAGTATGCACTTATGATGAAATACTTAATCACTAAGCAAAGAATAACATTTCCAAAACATGTAAAAGTATAAAGTAATACCATCCTAACACTTTAGAGATAGCAAGAAATTCCTGCTCACTAAATATCACTAATGTGACACAAATATATATATATATTTCCAAAACATGTAAAAGTATAAAGTAATACCATCCTAACACTTTAGAGATAGCAAGAAATTTCTGCTCACTAAATATCACTAATGTGACACAAATATATATATATATATATATATATATATATATATTTGTGTCACATTAGTGATATTTAGTGAGCAGGAATTTCTTGCTATCTCTAAAGTGTTAGGATGGTATTACTTTATACTTTTACATGTTTTGGAAATGTTATTCTTTGCTTAGTGATTAAGTATTTCATCATAAGTGCATACTTTGTATAATACTTAATTTAATAGTACTACTTATATACTCGTTATTTTTATTACAGTTTGTAACTCTGAGCAATATATACTAAAATTATTTAACGTTTTTGTTACTTGTAACTAAAAATGTGTTATAGAACGAAAATATATATGTGTAACATTTAAAGACAGATTTCTCTTAATTTTAAAATTAAAAATTAATTAATCTTTGACACCCTGAAACTCATCTAGCATATGTTTTATTACTTTTGGAGAATTTTATTTTTCCAAAAGTGTGTGTGACTGTGTGTGTGTGTGTGTGTGTGTGTGTGTGTGTGTGTGTGTGTGTGTGTGTGTGTGTGTGTGTGTGTGTGTGTGTGTGTGTGTGTGTGTGTGTGTGTGTGTGTGTGTGTGTGTGTGTGTGTGTGTGTGTGTGTGTGTGTGTGTGTGTGTGTGTGTGTGTGTGTGTGTGTGTGTGTGTGTGTGTGTGTGTGTGTGTGTGTGTGTGTGGAGCGCATTACAGCAGCTCAGGGACCTGTTAACTAACCTCGCTTATCGTAATGTTATCATTTGTACCTGATTATATGTTGTTAGAAGAACCAGTTACATTACAAGATTTTTTAATGCTGTATAAATAGACTTAGTTAGGTAGTAAGTTTATTGGAGCTTACCAATATTTTACATCGTACTATCTTCGTGTATTGTAAAGTCAATCTCACATTAAATTAAATTAATTCATTGCAAATTAGGCTATATTAAACTTAACAGTTTTATTTAAAAATAATGTTTTACCTTAATAACTGCATTCGTTCAATACAAAGACGAGCTAGTAATGTAGCAAGCACGATTCTCGCCTCCTATTATTCAGGTCTGAACAAGCATCTACAATGACAGCACTATCTACACACGTTGTCCCTGGTGTTAGTCTGACATGACTCCGCCATTACGCTGACAAGTACGGTGCTGTTAGTTCTTTATTTTGGACTGTTTGAACTCTTTATAAATTCCCCGGTTCCAGTTCTTGTGAAACATATCTTGAGGGAGCTTTTGTTCGTGTGTCTAAAAAATTTGCATAAATTTGCTTAAAAACAGTTTGCCTAGAGGAGGCTGGCAACTGCATTAAACTTCATTATGTAGGATTAAATTTCAGGGAAAGAAATTATAACATAGTCCACCAAGGCTATGTTAGTTAGGTCTGTGTTAACCAGAGATAATTTTCACACTGAGGATGCCAATTGCTAAATTACAATCCCTTCATCAACAGATTAAATTAATATTATTTGTAACACTTGCAATGTTGCTGCCTGTAATAAGTTTAATTTTCAAAACTGTAAATGCTTTAAATGATATCAGAGAAAAAACAGACTTTAATGTGCAAGGACCCATTAAACCTCTTTAATGACTCAATTAAAGCAAGTAGTTTTTTGCAGGATAACTTTTGGGTTATTAACTCACATTTTCCTGTGTACTACTACTACTACTACTACTACTACTACTACTACTACTACTACTACTACCACTCAAATTACTAAAGCGTGTTACACATGATAACGTGGTTTCCTATATTTATATACTAGTAGGATTGTTTGGCTTAAAATTTTGGCGTTTTTATTAAATACTTACTGATATATTTATGAGGTGAACCTTTCTCAAATTGAAAATTCAACAAGAAATGTATGCTTCGATTTTTTTTGTAGACAATTTTACGATGCTGCAATAAAGACCAACGAGGCGGATATCATATGAGAAGTAACCGATGAGGTGGATATCATTCATTGGAAAGTAATCCTACATACAAGCCACATACGCCTCACCTTCATCAACGTTTACTGAATAAACGACATTCAGGAATCATCAATCTGCGTGTAGGATTGATCACAAAGTGGTAATGATTTCTGAAACAAATACTCATAAAGGGGAGAGACCGTGGAAGACTGGATGCTATATGATTTTCCACTGACTAGGACTAGGTTGTAAAGGGCATTCGTACTATATTATATCTCAACATTCTTATCAGATGTACAGTTTACATGAGTGGATCGAATGTACGAGGGTTTTGCAGAAAAGAATAATTGATGTCTGCTTATTTCACAGAGTGTTCTCCTTGAAGCTATTATAGTGGAAATATGGTGTATTCTTACAGGTTTATTATCTATTAGAGGCCTATTATTTGTAATTCTTCTTTTTTAAAGTTATGTCCTAGAGAAAACTCTCCATTAGGCGTATTTTTAATCCTCAGAATTTAAATCTTTTTTAGCTTTTGGACTTTCTGACTATTATCATACATACGGTTACCATATGTATTCACAGTACATAGGTTCAGCCTAAACACCATATGTTAAAATGAGGAGGAAACCTATTTGTTTCAGTAACGGCCTGCTAAGACTGTCATTGTCATTAGTTTTACTTTGTTGGAAGTATTATCAAAATTATGTCATTATGGTAGTCATCATTGAAAAAACACTTTTACAGTTAAAAATGTTGAAATTATGAATGCAATACACGTTTTAGAGAATTTTTTCCAACATTAAAATTTTATTATTTGTCCATTATTACATTTTTCTTTTTGACGTTATAAAATTTTAACCTACTCTCATACTGTTCTGTATGTTAATTGGTTCGCTTCCAATAAGCTCGTTACAGAATGTATTTTCCTGTTCATTATGAGGAATTTAAGACAGCAAGTCAGATACAGTTATCCTTGCAGGAAGATTCATTTAGTCTGAAGTAAATTATTTTAGAGAATTGCGTCAAAATAAAACCGAATAAAAGTTTGAAAAAAGATACACGTGTGGTTAATTTGTCATGTGAGTTTCCATTGAAACCTCAAGTATGTTTTAGGGTACACTCACGTTATCCACCTATTCATAACTAACACTTTTAGCTATAATGATGGAATTGTATTGAACGTGCTCTCGTTATTTTACTTTAATTCATTCGTTTAGCTAGAAATAGGTTTAGAAGACTCGTATTTCTTACTTGATATATGCTATGTTCATTTTTATCCCTATATTACAAAAATTTCATCAAATTTGTTTACTTTCTTTCATAATTGTATTGTAAATGAAAAATTACTAAACACATTTTTTTATCTAGTTGTAGTATATTTTTATCGAATGTTTTAAATGGACTGTCCTTTTAGAAGCATGCATTTACTAGCATAATATCTTGTTTTAATTTATGTAATTTAGGGCAAAATAAGATATAGATTTTATTTAACAGTTCCAAGAAAAATATCTTAAACAATCTCATTTGAAAAAACTGGCTATATACAAATTAAAGAGTTTATCTGTGATCCAATAACAGTAACGAAAAATTTCCGAGAAACTTACGAAACTCCTTCAATGTTTTATGACAAATGAAACACAAGTGTTGACAAGGATATGTCAAAACAATTTTGTTCAACTCTCTAAATATTAGTTAAAACTAATTTAATAGTCTTTGTAAAACGAGGCCCTTTAATAAGGCTTCTCTAGATGCTTTGACTTGGCTCAACTAATTCAATTATATCTCATTTAATAGAAATATTGCACTATTTACAGAAAATTACTTGAATTAAGTTTTAAAAACCCTTATAACGTCAGTATATCATTTCACAACTTCCAGGAAACGGCAAAATATATAAAAAAAAAAAATTAAATGTGTAATGTTCATTTTTATTTTTACTTTCTATAATTAAGGTAAGTATAAAAAAGTAAAAATTTTAAAATTATAAAGTCACTGTACTCAGGATCGTCAATGTTACGAGACATGTTATTTATCACTAATAATGAACACGGTACTTTGGAATTATACTGACCACATCCAGACATGAATCGTTATTTGACATTTTGCTTCTAATAATTACTAGATTAGCGTAGAACAATATTTCGTCAATATAAAACAGGAATTGTCTTATCGCAAACCCCTCCCCATCCTAAGACAGAGGTCAAAGTCGAGCGGTCCTCGCCGCCCGTTCAGCTGGTGCGTCGCTTTGTTGTACTTCCGTGTTTTACCTCTACATTTCTCCAAACACAAAAATTCAATAAAAACAAACATGATCAAACTAAAACTAAACTCTTTATTGAAAAAAACACTGAAAACTTGTTTTTATTCTTGATCATACTCCGCCACCCAAAATGCGAGTGCCATGCCTTCTCGCTGATGTCAACGAAAGAAAAACATACCTCGAGATAGTACCTATCAGTAAAATATCAAATTCTAGAGGATCTGATCAGAAATATAAATTGAATTGTAATGGAAAGGCAATTATGTACCGGCGCAAATCATGTGATGCCGCGTGGCTTGTCGTAATCGGGATTCTCGAGAAAGATAAGATAACAGCGACAACAATACCGATCACAATGCCTGTAAATGCTTGTAATTTTGTAATTAAAGAGTTGTTTTTTCGTTCTATCATGTTTGTTTAGCTATAAATTTATATTTTTGTGTTCTTCATACTGGTGTGGTCGGTATAATCCCAAAGTACCTGAACACTAAATAGTTAACACTAAACACTAAAATGACACTAAAAACACTAAATGAATACTAAAACTAAGATATCAATACTTTTAACAAATAAATAAAATCCATATAAACAGAAAACACGACGAAGAAAACCGACTCAGCGATGGTTAGACACGCACTACCTGAAGCCAAACTGCAAACAAAAGCGCGCGCGCTGTACGGCGTCTGTGCCGTGTGGCGGGGAGAGTGTCTAGACACCGCGTCTATTGTTTCAAACAATGTAACGCGACAGCTATATTTTGACGCTTGACATAGGTCAATAACCCACACTCATGGTTAACGCATACCGTTAGTGACATTGATCGGATTTAAAAGGAACTTAAATTTGCTATAGACGCAGTTTTGTGTCGATGCGCCGTACCGCGTCCTTTGCCGTTTGGAGATAGTTTGTCTATGCGCCATACGGCGTCTGTGACGTTATAATGGTTAGTATTAAATTTAAAGTAAACTTCTATGGGTATTTTAACGGTATAAATGATACGGTATACGTGATTTATATATATATATATATATATATATATATATATATATATATATATATATATATATAAGTAGATAGTAATATGGGGTTCCTGGCGCACTTTCGGAGCCAACCGAAAAGCAATGTAAAATACTGTTCAATGTACCATAAAGGAAGCTGAGAAATAACACAGCAAATCTCAATGAAAAATTAACCGAATCTACAGTCGTTCGTCTCCAAAAGCGATCCAGGATCGGCACATTACTATCTACTCTGAGGAATGAAAAATTAACCAAATCTATAGCTGTTTGCTTCTACTTTCTTAAGCTGTGCTTTGTAAAATGTTGTCAAATCTGCTACGAATAAAGGAAAAATCTTCGAAATCTTAATAAAATTTAATCAATTTAAAACATTTTTACTAAAAACATACTGTACTTTAATAAAAAACTTTTCTACTAAATAAACAACATGAACTCACCAAGCTCTCTTCAGTTTCTAGCATTAAAACAGTGCAACAAAGATGAATTCAGTGAATTATTCTCAACAACAGTTGATACCGTCTTTAAATGAAACAGAATTAAAAGAACTTGTAGAGTCTTTTGCAGAAAGAACGAAAACTGCACACGTGTACACACAAAAAACGAAAAAAATAAGGGATTATATATTTAATATAATTACGAAAGATATTGAAAAGAAAGTAAAAAATAAACAAACAGAGAGTTTTCATCGTTTTTTTATGACATTTTTCCCATATTATACGTCCTTTCAAGATAATCAAGACTTAATTGATGAATTTCTTAGGAATTTTTGTGAGTATCAAGATTTATCAACACAATTCATTAAAGAGCATTATAGAATTTTTCTTATAGAATATAGCCACATTTTGTGTGAAACAAAAGGTATTACTGTAGATAATATTCCATGTGATTCCTATGAAGAAAGACACCAACTATGGTTATCAAAACAGTACTATGACGTGGGGAGGGACTGCAAGTTTTAGAGAAAAGACTTTATTCTACAAAGTTAATTGTTATAATTTCTTTATCTTTAATAGTCTTCTTTCCAGTAACAATCAAGTGTAATTTTTCATTTTTGTTTAATTCTTTAATCTTTTTCTCATCCAAAACAGTCAAAAATCTGTTCGAAAAAGAAAATGTTATAATAGTAAACGGGAACACAATTTTTATTCTTAAAAATGACAGTCGAGGTGTGCTACTACAGACCGACCATCACGATAATCGCTTCGCCTGCGTCATATCCGTAGTGATATCACGCCGTGAGAGGTGCAATCGTTGGTTTACAAGCACCATTTAGTTAAATAAATTTTTCTATCTAAATGGAGCGCGATAAAATATCATGTCCGTTCTGCAAAATAGAAATTTTAAGAAAAAACTATGATCGCCATTATAATTCTAAAAGTCATGAAAAAAACAAGCAAATTTACAATAATGAACTAAATTATTTAAGACAGTGGGCTAGAGAAAATAAAATTGCCGATCACGACAACATGTTTAATATTGAGAAATTACGTGAATTAAAGAGAAATTTCAAAGTTGAAAAGAAAAATCTCGACCTATTTAATGATGAAAAACTTCATTCAATAGCTGAAAAGTTGGCTATCGGTACTAACGATAAAACCAAGTCTGAAATGATCGAAGAAATTGATAAAACTCTTAAAGTAAAATCCGAAAATATCATTGATGTAGAAGTTTTATCCTCAATACACGGTCTTTTCAAGCAATACATTTTAACAAACTTGAACGACAATTCCATGTCAATTTACAAATATCTTTCAATTATGCGGTCAGAAATTAAAAGTTTAATCGAGAAATTTCAAGAAAATGTTAAAAATATGAAGGGCTATCTCTCTTTGGAATGTGAATACGAACGAACTTTAGTGAATGGTGAACCGCAAACATGTCTAATGTATTTTACTATCAAAGCAGACGAAATCTTTGACGTAAACGACTTTATTACTAAGCAATTTAATAAATTAACACATCGAGAACAAACGAATAATCCAAATAAAGGTTCCGGATGGACATTTAAAAGTTGTAAACAACTAGTTTTGAGCCTTAACAAACACGAATTGATGAATGCAGGATCATACATCGATTTACCAAAGAATATCAAAGATAAAAAAGCTTGTATAAATATAAAAAAATAGAGATGATTTTTGCTTTATTTACTCAATAAGATGTGCTATTGAAAAACCAGAAAGAGACTGTGAACGTGTAAAGCAATACGAAAAATTTGTGAATGACGAAATATTTTCAGGTTTTGAGTATCCAATGTCTCTGAAAGATATACAAATATTTGAAAAACGAAGCTACAATTCCAAGTATAAGTATCCAACAATGTCTATCAATGTCTACAGTTTTGATGAAAATATTAACATTGTTCCGTTACAAATTTCTGAAAAATATGACGCTGAAACAAACATTGATTTATTGTATGTTAAACAAGATGATAAATCTCATTATGTTTTGATAACCGATTTAAATAAGCTTGTTTCTTCGCAGTTGTCTAAACATAAAGAAAGAAAATTTTTGTGTAGAAGATGTTTAAGCCATTTTTACAAAATCTGGAGATTTAACAGATCATTTAGAAATTTGTAAAAATCATGAAGTTTGTAAGCCAATTATGCCGTTTCCAGGTCAAACAACAACATTTACTAATTATCAAAAGAAATTTAACCATCCGTACGTTATTTATATGGATTTTGAGAGCATATTAGAGAAGATTCCCACATGCAAAAACAATCCGCAAAAATCGACTACAACCAAGATTCAGAAGCATATTCCTTATGGTTTTACTCTATATTTAGTGTCGAATGTGACCAATCGCATGTACAAACCGATATGTTATCGTGCCAAAAATGAAGAAGATTTGAAAAACGTCCCGACAAAATTGTTTGAAGAACTCAATAAATTATCGAAATACATAGCGAAAAAATATAATTCTAAGAACATGAAACCTATGAAATTGACAGAAGAAGAAGAAATTTCGTATCAAAATTCAAACGTTTGTCATATCTGTGAATGGTCTGCTTATGATGTTGGGTCAATTCAGTATGGTTTTACTCCTGATAGTTGGAAAGATAAGAGTTATAATAAAGTGAGAGATCATTGTCATTTAACCGGCAAGTTTCGAGGCGCAGCTCATGCATGTTGCAATCTAAATTTGAAATTTCCTCAGAATATTCCCGTTTTCTGCCACAATATGTCAAATTACGATACTCATTTGTACATAAAAGAATTGGCTAAACAATATGGAAATGTTGATTTGATTGCAAACACCGATGAAAAATATATAAATTATTCTGTAAATTCTGGATATGGCTATGAATTCGAAGGTGATAAGCCAAGAAAATTCATCAAGTTTTCGTTTGTAGACACGTTCAGATTCATGGCCTCGTCTATAGAAAAGTTAGCTAAAAATCTAAAGAGAGAAGACTTCAAACATACAAATCATTTTATACAAGATGGACTGAATGAGATAATAGAAAGACAACCAAATGACGACGACGAGATTTTTAAAAATTCTATCTGGAAAAGGAATATTTCCCTATGAATTTATCGACAGTATTGAAAAACTTGATTACACAGAAGAATTGAGAATTCAAGATTTCTATTCCCTTTTGACAGACGAGAGCATATCTGAGAAAGATTATCAACACTACTTAAATGTTTGGAACAAATTAAAAGAGAAAAATCTTGGAAATTACTCTGATTTGTACAATATCCAAGATGTTTTATTGCTTGCTGATATATTCGAAAATTTCAGAAACATTTGCCTTAATTGTTATAAACTCGATCCAGCACACTATCTAACAGCTCCCAGTCTCGCATGGGACGCAATGTTAAAATTAACGAAAATTGAGCTTCAGCTAATTAACGATTATAATATGTATTTGATGATTGAAAAAGGTATTCGCGGAGGCATTTCTCAATGTATTAAACGATATGTTAAAGCAAATAACAAATATTTGAAAGATTTCGATAAGACAAAACCAGAAAGCTATCTGTTGTACGTCGATGCCAATAATCTTTATGGTTATGGTCTTATGCAAAATTTACCATATAACGAAATCAAGTGGATGGATCCTAAAACGTATACAAAAGAAGAGTGGCAAGAAACAATTTTAGAACTCACTGGCGACGAAGATTATGGCTATATTCTCGAAGTCGATCTTGGATATCCAACAAATTTACACGAACATCACAAGGATTTACCTCTTGCTCCAGAACATTTTAAAAAACAAACTTTGCACAACTCTACTGGATAAAACTGAATACGTTGTTCATTCGAGAAATTTGAAGTTCTATTTGGAACAAGGTATGATTTTGAAACATGTGAATAGAGTTATTGCATTCGATCAGAAGCCTTTTATGAAAGAATACATTGATTTTAACACAAACATGAGAACCAAAGCTACAAGCGACTTTGAAAAGGACTTTTATAAGCTGATGAACAACTCAGTTTTTGGAAAATCTATGGAAAATGTGAGAAACAGATGTGATATTAAGCTTGGAAATGAAGAATTTTCAATGAAACAAGCTAAGAAAACAAATTTCAAATGCTTTAACATCTTTGACGACAACTGTATAGCGAGTCACATGTACAAACAAAAGGTTAAATTTAACAAACCGATTTACATAGGATTTTCAGTTCTCGACCTCTCAAAATTGCTAATGTACGAGTTTTATTACAACAAATTAAAGAAGTTTGATCCAGATTTGAATCTGTGTTACATGGATACAGACAGTTATTTTCTAGAATTGAAACGAGATCCTTTTAAAATTATTAAAGAAAATATAGATGACTTTGATACAAGTGATTATCCAAAAGATCATGAATGTTTCACTACTAAAAATAAGAAGGTAATAGGGAAATTCAAAGATGAGTTAAATAGCGAAGTTTTAGAAGAATTTTGTGGTTTAAGGTCTAAGATGTACTCGTACAAATATCTAGATAAAAACCCAGTTAGGTGTAAAGGAATTAAGAGAAGCGTTGTAAATAAAACAATAAATATCGAAAACTTGAAGAGATGTTTGTTCGAAGATAAAGAAGAATTTAGGGAGATGACAGTCATCAAAAGTTATAAACATGAGTTGTACACTGTTACCATAAACAAGCTGGCACTGAACGCTAAAGATGATAAGAGAATTGTCCTAGAAAATAAGATCGATACAGTACCGTATGGATATAAAACAGATATATTAGACGAATTAAATAAACTTGGAAACTTTGATATGTAAATGGAAGATGATTTAATTCACTGTCACAAGTGTAAAAAGAAAACGAAAAATATAGATTCAAAAATCGTTCAAACTCAAAATGGATTGTATAGAATTGCTGCAAAATGTTCAAAATGTAAGACAAACAAGAGTAAGTTTATAAAGAATCCAAATCCAAAACCTGTTAAGCAAGAATTGAAGACTAAAGATGAGATAGAGATTGAAGCTCGAGAAATTCATGCACCGGTACGAAAAAAGTTTAAAAAGAGAAAAATTATAACATTAGGAATTGACGATTTATGGGCAGCAGATTTAGTAATAATGTCTAACTATTCGGATCAAAATGATGGATTTAAGTATATGTTAAATGTTATTGATACTTTCTAAAAATATGCTTGGTCAAGAGCTATCAAAAGAAAAAACGGCAAGGATATTTCAAAAGCTTTCGAAGATATAGTAAAAGATGCCATAAGGATCAATCACAAACCTCCTAACCTACTTCATACAGATAAGGGTTTAGAGTTTAAAAATAAAGAATTTAACGATGTTTTGAGGAAATACAACATTAAGATTTATCATACTGAAAACGAAGAGAAATCAAGTATTGTAGAGAGATATAACAGAACTCAAAATGAAAGAATGAAGGTTCTTTTTGAGATTAATAAAAACTTTAAATGGATCGATATTCTTCAAAAAATCGTAAACAATTATAACGATACAGTTCACAGCACAATCAAAATGAAACCGAAAGACGTAGATAAGGATGCAGAAAAGGAGTTATTAGAGACCGTTTTCAAGTATGTTCCACCTGAAATTCACACGAAAACTAAATTTAAAGTCAATGATCATGTAAGAATTGTTAGTAAAAAACAAACATTTTCGAACAAATATAAGAACAATTGGTCAAGAGAAATCTTTGTGATTTATCAAATTAATAACACAGATCCTGTAACTTATAGTATAAAAGATTTAAAAAATGAAGAAATAACCGGAAAGTTTTATGAATATGAATTGAGAAAGTCAAAGCTGTAATTTTTTCTATATAAATGGAGTCTCAAAAGAAATGTACAAAGTGTCAAGAATTTAAAGATTTAAATGAATTTTATAAAGATAAAAATAGGAAAGATGGAATGCATTATAATTGCAAAGATTGTGAAAGGGAATATCATAAAGAATTATATGATAAAATAGAAAAAATTAACTTTGGAAGATAAAGAATGTCTTAAATGTAAAGAAACTAAAAAAATTTCAGAGTTTAATAGTAATCACTATAGTAGAGATAAGAAAGACTCATATTGTAAAGATTGTGTAAAGAAGAATCACCATAGATTATATTATGAAGATACTCATTGTGAATGTGGAAGAACTATAAAACGGTTAAATAATTATCAAAAACATTTACAAACAAAATATCATAATTCAAGAGTTTAACATTTTCATCGTGTAATAATTTGTTCTATATAAATGGAGTCTCAAAAGAAATGTACAAAGTGTCAAGAAGAGAATAGAAAAGACTGTTATTGTAAGGAATTATACGTTAAAATGAACAAATTAACTTTAGAAGAGAAAAAGTGTTACTTTTGTAAAGAAAGAAATTAAAAATATTTCTGAATTTAATAACTGGCAGTATAGTAAAGATAGAAAAGATGCTTTTTGCAAAGATTGTGCTAAAAAAAATTTTCAGCGAAAGTTATAAAAACGAAATGCCTTGTGAATATGAAAAAAGAATTCTACAATGGTTACCTAGTTATGCTAAACATTTACAAACAAAATATAATAAATCGAGAGTTTTTAGTAAAATTTAGAAACATTTTCATCGTGTAATTTAGATATTCTATAAATCAGTCGAGATTCTGCCATATTTGTAGTAAAATGATTTCCGTTGTATAAAATATTCAAAGATTCTTTCATTTGGTTATACAGATTGATAGAATTTGGTTCGTCATCAATGAACAAAATCTCTAATTCAGGATATATTTTATTTTTAGATGTTTTAATCGGTTTGGTATTTCTCGTTTCTGAGCTCTGATAACGTAATAAGGATATTCCCACATGTGATTCTTCTTAATTAACACAAAAACATGGTGTTTTTTTCTTATCAAAATCTTTACGTACCATATCTCTCTTCATTAATTCCATTCGCAATTCTTGATTCTCTATTTTCAAGGATTTCATTTGACCTGAAATTTGTAACTGTTTTATTTCATCTTTTAACTGCTTATTTTCGTTTTTGAGTTTGTACTCACCATATTTTCTAATGGAAGGTAATACTTCTTTCGTAACCCAATTTTTAAACAATTTCGCTTCTGGTTTATGCGATCTCAAAATTAAAGAATAAAGTCCAGATTCATTAACGAAAACAGTGTTATTTTGGAAGTTTGAAGGTAAGCTATTTATAGCCCCCCTTATATTTAGATTAAAATAGAAGTTTTTATCATCTTCGTCAACGTTTATTCTGATCGTTTGCATAGTATTTTCATATTCTAGAATTTTTGCTACGTCTTTAGCCTTAAACCAGATCACATTGTTTTCGTCAACAATCGTAAAGATATGTTTGTTATTGAATTTTAGTTGATTATTGAGTAGGTCTACAACTGACTCCATTTAGATAGAAATAAAATTTAACTAGTAATTTTTATTTCAGTATAAAGTCCAGATTCATTGATAAAAACAGGGTCAGGATGAAGATTGTTAAGGGGTCTATCAAATCAAATCAAATCAAATCAGTTCTTTATTGCTTTTAGACAATATATAACATTGTATAGCAGTCGTCATATATTCAAACAGCAAATATACTACACACTCACACACAGTCAGACTTACATTTCAATCATTCACACTAATTCACACTATCTTTGGATCCAGATTTTAAATTTTGGTAATTTAAGATATTTTTAGATATCCCAGCGACACATCATAAACTCCTCTAGCGAATAAAATGCTTTTGACACCAACAGGCGTTTGAGACGAGTTTTGAATTGGTTTTGATTAGTTGCATTTTTTACACTTTCAGGGACCTTGTTGATTAAGCCGACGCCAACCTGATGCGGTAAATGCTGAGATACCGCCAGTCTATGACTATGGACTCTAAAGTTGTCCCTGGCTCTAGTCTCATACTGATGAAAGTCCCTGCCCCGGACTAAAGTGCACTTCGATTGACAGTACAGGATCACATGAAACATGTAGAGACAGGGCAATGTCAGCAAACCTAGCTCCCTAAAAGAGTCCCTACACGACTCTCTGTAATTCAACTTTGCAATAATTCTAATTGCCTTTTTTTGAAGCCTGAAAACGCGTTCCAATCTTGTGTTTGGCACAGCCCCCCCACAGTCTCAAGCCATACGCAAAGTGCGGATATATGAGACCGAAATATGCCGTCATTAAGACTTCAGGGGAACAGTATTTAGCTAGGCTTCGCAAGGCAAATATGCCAGAAGTAATTCTAGCACATATATTGTTAACGTGGTCGTCCCAGGTCAGACCTTGATCAATGTACATCCCCAGGAATTTTGTGGATCCAGTTTCCTCTAAAAGGACATCGTCCACAAATACAGCAGGTTGCCTTGCAAATTCCCTTGGTCTTAGGCAGAAATTGATGACATTTGATTTTGATTGGTTCGTTTTCAAATTCCTGTCAGTAAAATACTGAATGCATGAAGTCAGTTCCACAAATGATGTGATTTCCAAATCTTGTGTAGTTTTTCCTTTGAAGCAAAGAGTCGTGTCGTCGGCATACTGAATCAGATCACCATGCTGGATCACTGAGTTAAGTCTACAGACGTAAACTAAAAAAGAATAGGCCCAAGAATAGAACCCTGAGGGACACCGTGGGCTATTTTAATTTTGCTAGAGATGACATTCGAAATCTGCACGCATTGATCTCGATTCTTAAGATAAGAAGCAAGCCACGCGTTTGGCAGACCCCGAACGCCACATTTTTTGTAACTGGTGCAACAGTGTTTCATGATGCACACAGTCAAATGCTTTGGATAGGTCAAGAAATATGCTGAGCACTTGTTCTCGCCTTTCCAAGCCATCAACAACATTGTTCAAAAGACTGTTTACAGCGTCAATTGTTGATCTTTTTTTCCTGAAGCCAAATTGTTCAGGATTTAGAATTTCATTGCTTTCTAGAAAGCTTTCAAGTCTTTCACAGAAAACCTTTTCAAAAATTTTGCTAAAAAACTGGAAGAATTGAAATTGGACGATAATTGCTGGTTTTGCAAGGATCGTCTTTTTTAAAAATCGGTATAACTTTAGCTGTTTTCAGTAGACATGGAAAAGTTGCAGATTCAAATGAAAAATTTATCAATTTTGTGAGTGGCCTCAAAATGTACCTAAAGCAACGTTTGAGTAACCAAACTGACATCCCGTTAGCGTCACACGATTTCTTTGAATTCAACCCCTGTACGACACGGGCTAACTCCTCCACACACACAGGGGCCAGAGCCATGGATGCAACCGGTTCCCTAACACCAATTTCATGATATCGAGGTTCTAAAATTGACGAATCAGTCGAGGCCACAGAAGAAAAATAATTATTAAATTCGTTGGCAACCTGCAACTGATCATCAATTACGCGTTCATTAATTTTGATTGATATAGACTCAAGGTTTCGGTCCAAGTTTGATTTATGTGCCGATTCATTGATTATTTTCCATGCAGTTTTAGAAAGGTTTTCACAATTTCTCAGGGCTCTATTGACGTCATGAGCTTTAGCAGCTTGAATGACTTTTCTATAGATCCTTCGATATGATCTGTAAAATGTTTTAAAATTTTCGTTTTGTGTTTGGACAAATATTGAGTGAAAAAATTTGAGTTTATCTCTGGAAATGAGAATCCCTTTAGTTAACCAGGAATTATTTTTGGGTTTGAAATTGTTTTTGGTTTTTATAAAAGGACACGAAACGTCTAAATAATAAATGAAACGGTCATTGAAAGCTTGATACATGTCATTGACATTCTCAAAGCTGTTCAAAAAGCTCCAGGTTTCATTTTTTAATAAATTGTTCAAATTGGAAATGTTTTGGAAAATTGAAAGCTCTTTTAATTTTAACAGATGATTTTTGAGTTTCTATTTTACATCCATGTATCACAACCTCCTGCGCAAAGTGATCGGAGACAGCCGTATTCAAAACAGAGACCGTGACATTAGGAATGTTTGTAATGACGTTGTCGATGGCAGTACTCGTCATAGCAGTCACTCGTGTTGGGGAGTTCACGGACCAATTTAAATTAAATGAGCTTAAAACATCCCGCAGCCGCTGGGTCAGGGGGTCGGTGGGATCCAAAACGTTGATATTTAGATCGCCAATTATAGTAAATTTCGATGAGTTTAAGAAAAGACAATTTATAAGATTTTCAAGGTTTGTAAAAAAAGATTCAGCACATCCATTGGGTGATCTATACAACCCTACGATTGATATTTTTCCAAGAGTGTTAGATATGATCTTAACACCACTGGCCTCAAAGTTTAGATCGGTAATGTGATTAATTTTAAAATTTTCAAACTTCAATGGTGCTTTCACGAAAATTGCCACACCGCCCCCTTTAAAGTGCGTTCGACAAAAATTTGATGCCAATTCGTAATTTTGAATTTTGAAAAAATTTATTGTTTCAGTTTTGAAACCGTGTTCCGAGACAACAAATACATCAGGTTTGAGTTCGTCACACATGAGCATTAGCTCATCTATTTTATTGGTTGCACATTGGGCGTTTTGATGTACCAATATAAACTTTTCATTTTGTTTTGAATTAGAAAACTTTTGAAATTTTGGCAAATTTTGAGTTGGGTATTTTTCTAAAATTTTAACTGGATCCAAAGTTTTCTCCTAACCTTTCTTTAAACAGGTGTCGACAATTGAGTTTTTTTGGTTAGGAAAGCGTCCATTTTCATTTTCCCTGTCAGTGAAGGTTCCTGCTACGGCGTCAGCGTAGGTGTCAAAATTTCCGGGACGAACTATTGGATGATGTGGAGTGTTGTCCGTGCATGGAGTGTCTAGAGAGGGCACTTGAATGGAAGAAAGAGAGCTAGTTGATTGGAAGGGGGTGGAGATTGGTGATGACTGCAGTTTGTTTGGAGATGTTGAATCAGGATTATATTTTATAGGAGAGGGAGGGGATTTAGAGAACGGCAAACGACCCACTTCCACCAGACTTCTCACCAAACAGTCCGGCCAGAATCCGCTTGCCCGACAACCTCAGATGCAAACCATGGTGAGTGAACCAGCGCCTTTCTATGCTGTTGATGTTTAGCAGCTGGGCTCCCTCGCATCTGGCACATAGCTCCTCGATATAATGGTTCACGGCGGTGGTTGTCTGGTTCACTATATGGTCGACTGAGAGGTCGTGTCGTTGAGGGATGGTGGCCACAATGACCCGGGATGAGGCGAGGCGGGTGATTATTCGCTGCTCCAGATGTCGGTAAATGTTCTGAGACTCACCGGTTGCAATATCATTAGTGCCGGCGAGTATGACACAGCAGCTCCCAGGTGGTGGTGGGGTGCCGGACGTAGCATCGAGAAGTCCCGCTGAAGGCTTACAGATCCCACTTACTCTCGTAGGCAGTTTCACACGTTGCTGAACGAGACCGGCCAGATGACGTGCATGGCTGTCCCCCTCGATAATAACGGTCTTGAAGGGTAAAGACGTTGTAGGCTGCTCCTCTTGACGATGTTCAACCCCCATCGTATATCCCTCCCGACTAATGGCCTGAGTTGTAGTCTTTTTCCGAGGGTTTCTCTTCTTCTTTTTCTTTTTCTTTCCTTTCTCCCCTCCATTCCTTGTTTTTGAAGAAGCAGTCTCATCGAATTCAGGTATGGTGGCCATGGGTGTAAATTTGTTTTGGGTCTCGATTGGGACATTCTTCATTGGGACGACAGTCCAAGTCTCAGTGCTCTTCCCGCGGTGGCACTCACATCTATCAGCCTCCGCTCTTAAAACACAAGTTGTCGGCTTCTAAGACCTGGATAGTATTTCTGTGGGATAGACTCTTGTAATTTATACATTCAAAAGTTGTTTTTCTTGAAAATTTGAAGGTAAGAACGATTCGTTCCCCCCCTTGATTCATCATTCTTTCGACAATCTTAAATATATTGTTGTTTTACTCTCATTATTTAATAGATTTCCTTCAGAGTCTTGAATAGTCAGAACGATTTTTTGAATTCTTTTAATATTTTTTCTAATTGGAATATAATCGATTTCATTTGGTTTTTCACTGATTTTTGATCCATAAGCAACATTTGGGAAAAAGTGTACAAAATTTCAGATTCTTTGTGAAGATGTTCGGTATGATTTTCAAAACTAGGTTCAACGAGATTATAATGTACTTCAATTACATCGAACGGTCTAAATTTTGGCGTTTTATTTCCTAAATATACCTGATTTGGCTCAATAGTTTCTTGAACAAACCCTAATAAATCTACAATAATTGCTGAAAACATTATTCTTACTGGTGATTTTATTTGAATTTTATTAGAGAGATAATTTTTTTGCATTTCAAACTTGTTTTCGTCAAAGTTTAAAGATTTATCTGATTGTTTGAATGTTTTCAGATAATTTTTAAGGGAATTTTTTATTTGATCGAAAGTATAAATATCCTTTGTTTAAACCATAATATTTTGTTACGTTCTTCTCACTAAATCCTATACAATAAGGAGAACTTTCACTAATATTTATTACAAAATTGTCAGAATAAAAACCGCTTAAACCAATAAAATAATTTGATTCTTCCTCTAAGTGTATAGGATGTTCCAAGTTTAAAACTAATTTAGAGCTTTCTGAAGTCAACTTGAACAGCTTCATTTTCGCAAGCGTTGCTTCAAGATGAAAATCTTCTATTTAAATGGAGAAATTTTTAAAGCAAAAAGATCAGATAAAACTTCAAACGTTTGAAAGAAAATAAGAAAGATCAACCAATCAGATTGTTAATTGTTTGGTTCAAGTGGATGTGGAAGAAAAAAACAACTTTATTATTGAATTTTATCTACAATAGGTTGATTCCTTATTCCAATTTGTATGTTTTTAGTAAATCTTTAGAACAAGACGCCTATAAAAAATTACAAGAAAGATTTGAAAATATTGAGAAGAACTTAAGTAAGAAAATATCATATTTTTATAATGCTTCCGAGGACATAGTTCCGTTAAGCGAATGTAAACCCAATTCGTTAATCGTTTTTGATGATTGTATTTTAGAAAATCAAGACGTTATTAAGGAATATTTCGTAATGTCCCGTCACAAAAACATATCTTGTATCTATCTTTTCTCAATGCTTTTCAAAGGTTGATAAACAAGTTATAAGAAATAACCTGAATATGATGTGTGTTTTTAAGCAAGACGATCACTATTCGAGAAAGATTTACAACAATTATGTGGGATCTGATATGAGTTTTAACCACTTTAATGAATTGTGTGATAAAATTTGGAAGGAAGACTACGGATTTTTAACTATTAATCTAACTTTGAAGCCTAAAAATGGTAAATATTTGAATAAATTTTCCAATATAAACGTGTGATAATCTAGTTGTTTTCATGTTTTTACGTTCACGTTTACGTTTCGTGTTCTCGTTTTTACGTTCCACGTTCACGTTCCACGTTCACGTTCATGTTTCACGTTCATGTTTCACGTTCATGTTTTACGTTCGTGTTTACGTTTCACGTTCGTGTTTCACGTTCATGTTTTACGTTCGTGTTTACGTTTCACGTTCGTGTTTCACGTTCGTGTTTACGTTTCACGTTCGTGTTTCACGTTTCGTGTTTCACGTTCGTGTTTCACGTTCCACGTTCACGTTTTTACGTTCAACGTTCACGTTTTTACGTTCCACGTTTCAAAATTTTCCTAAATAAAATGGCCGAACGTAACTTCTGAAGAAGCGAAAAAACTTGATCAAATAGAAAAGAAATTAATCAAAGAATTTAAAGAACAGATTCGAATTGATGAAAAAGAACAAGAATTTATTCAAAAAATTAATCAACCTGTAACATTTGCAATAAAAAATGTTGAGGGCAAAATTGAAAATGTTTTAAGCGATAATCAAAATTTGATGAATTTGGTTCCAGTTGTACGACAATTTGCTGATATTTCAATTCCAGAATCTGAAGTGGAAGAGTTTGAATTGCCAAAATTACCATCTTCAACACCATTTAGACCTCGAATCATTGAAGACTCTACCATAGTTGAACCAATAAGTCCTGGAACAACGGATATAATAATTGGTGAAATTGGTAAAAAATTTCTTCCTAGAGCAAAGGATGATAAATTTGGTTTGTATTGGGACAGAAAAAAGAAAAGTTTTATGATTGGAAATTTGCCCGTGAATTTTGAGCATAATGATATCATTATTAATGAAAAAACATATGAAGGAACTCAAGGTTTATGGAGATTATTAACAGGCACTGATGTTCCAAAAAGACGGTTTATATTCTGAAGAAGACTTGAAAAAGTATACTGAAATTTTATGGAAATCTGATTCAATTTACAAAAATAATGATCCATCAACTAAGAAACCAAAGTCAAGTAAAGGTAAAAAATATCTCAATTTGATTAAACCAATTTGGGAAAAAACAAATCGAAGGATCAGGTGTGAGAAAATACAATGATAATAAGATTGAGTACAGATATATCGACGATTTGACAAAACTCGATGGAATTATTAATTATATTTATGCTCAAGAAAAGGCTGGAAACAACAATTTTTTGAACGAAAAGAAAGCGATTAAAGATTTTATTTCGAACAAACTTGATGAAATGATTGAAAAACCTGATGGAATTAAATATTTAAAAACGAGTTTTGCCGGCAATAAGTTCATCTATGATTGAAGGTAGTGGACTTTTGAATGATTTTATCAACCAATTTACCTTTTGAATTACACGTACCAACTTATCAGTATCTGGGGCCTGGCACAAAACTCGAAAAAAGACTAAAAAGAGGAGATCCTGGTATAAATAAATTAGATCAAGCTGCTATGGAACACGATATTTTTTATGCAAAACATAGAGACACAAATTCCAGACATATCGCAGATAAAGTTTTGCAAGATAAGGCAATGGATAGATTTTTATCAAAAGATGCTAGTTTAGGTGAAAGATTTGTTGCGCTTCCAACAGCTGGAGCAATGTTTTTGAAGAGAAAACTAGGAATGGGAATCGAAGAGAACTTGAAATTTTAACTATATAAATGGAGGTGAACGTAAACTTCAGCAAAAATCAGAAAGAAAAAATAAAATCCGCTTTTAAGAAGAAAATACCCGTTAGTATTCAATTTAAAATAGATCAACTAAAAAATGGCGAAGATAAGATATTTTTAACAAATAGACAATACAATAAACTCGAAAAAACATAAGAAAAAACGATAAAGGTGTCAGAATAGAATTTTCTTATAATCAGTTGAAAGAACTTAAAAATGGTGGACTTTTGAAAGATTTATTAGATTTTGGAGAAAATATTCCAGTTGTTAAAAATGTTGTTCCTTATGTTCGTAAAGCTGCTCCAATCGTTAAAAAGGATGTGATTCCTATTGTTCGAAACATTTTAAATTGGTTAGATAAAGAGTTGGAAGATGTTACAGGATCTGGATTAGATGAAAAAAACTTTGAATTACGTGAAATCAAACATTGAAAAAAAAATTTAAACCTTTAACATTCGGGGAATTGGAAGAAATCTGCAAAAATATTAAACATTTTAGAGGAATCTTCATGAGAGATACATTACCTGAAAAAGTTAAGAAATTTGAATGTGGAATTGTGAATTTAGACTCGATTATGGGAAGTGGAACACATTGGATTTGTTATTATAAAAATGATAAGAATGCATATTATTTTGATTCGTATGGAAGAATTGAGGACAAACCACCTATAGAATTGATTAAATATTTGAAAAAATCAAGCGTTTATTATAACGATTCTCAAATTCAAGACTACAAAGATCCCCCAATTTGTGGTCATTTATGTGTTTTTGTGTTGAATGAACTGAGTAATGGTAAAGATTTTAAAGAAGTTGTTAACAAATTATTGCTTAATAAATATGGATTCACAAAATATTTTTGACGTATTTGGTACACAAATTATTCAAAATGTAGATAATAGTTTCAATTTTGATAGTTTGAGAAATGAGTTTGATAACAAGTTAGAAAATTTATTACAAAACCTTCCAGTGATTCAGATATGTTTTGCTGTCGAGATTGAAGATTTTTAAAGCAGAATATGATAACAAACTTGCAAATTTCATGAGTTCAAATGAAGTTGCTGATAAAATAAAAACATTGGAAAAAGAAGTTGATGATGGTGTAAAAAAATTATTTACCAATTTAATGTCTCACATCGAAAAAGCTGATGAAATTACTGAAGCAATCAAAGTTGAAAAGAATTATGTTAGTTTGGCTAATAAGAAAAGAATTGTCGGTGTTCGACCCCTGGTATTGACAAACATGATGTTGTTGTTAAAGAACAAATTTTAAAACCTCTAAAATTATCAGAAAACATCGATATTGTTTGATTTACATGATCCGAATGTTAAAAAATGCCTTAGATTTTAAAGGAAAAAGAAATTAGCGGTGTTAGTAAAGGAATTAATCCATTTGATGTTGTTGTAATGATTCAATTAGAAGATCCTATTAAAATGTTTAATGAACTAAAACAAAATTATGAGAATCATAAACAGCATGTTAAAGATTTTACAACAGAAGTCTATGAAAAACTTGATGAAAGAAGTAAAAGATCAGTAGACGATGTTGGTGAATTACTTGATAAAGTAAATAAACTAGAAGAAAACTTTAATACATATAAAAATGATGTTAATGTATTAGTTGGTGAAGTAGATTAACAAAATTCTGAAAGATTTTTATAACACATTTCAATGAGGAAGTAAACTTTTTAAAGAAGATTTTGATACACGTTTCAATGAGAAAATAACACATAATAATGAATTACTTAAAAGTATAGATGATCGATACTCTTTATATCTCGACAAAGTAAATAAACTAGAAGAAAACTTTAATAAATTTAAAGAAGATGTCGATAAAACTTTTGAAAACATCGACTAACAGGATTTAATGGAGTAGGTGGTTACGATGACTAATTTTCCTTATATAAATGGCGCTCATATACTGTGTGAGGTGCAAAGAGAAAACTGCCACAAACGATATAAAATACTATGCAAACATTAACGGAGTTAAGAGAATTTCTGGAAAATGTGCTGAATGTAACTCAAAAAAGAGCCAATTTATAAAAACTTGATTTTGAAATTTTTTCTTAATAAATAGAGATGGCGGGACATTACAGTGCTTTCGATCTTTTTATCATGCAACACGAAAGAGATTTGAAAAAAGAACATTGGGATGACATTTCTCAAAAATATGAATTATCCGAAGATATGATGAGATTATACGTAAACAAATTGAATTGGTATAACATTGCTAAATATCAAACTTTATCATCAGAGTTCATTCAAGAAAATATACATTATCAATTAAAAGATCATATGTCTGTTCTTTGTCTCTATCAACACTTGAGTATAAAGTTTTTGGATGAAAAATAAAGATACAGTTGATTGGAACAATATTATAGATAGCGGTTACTATCCTGTGCAGATTTTATTGAAATATGTGACCGAGATCGCAAAATTTAAGGAAGAGAATCCTGAATATGACGAAGTAGATCATTAAAAAATGACTCTAATCTTTTTAATTATTTTACTAAAATTTATATCTTTTCTTATAAAAACGTACATTAGATCGATGAAAAAAAATGATACATGATGTTTAAAATTTCTAAATTTTCTCTTATTAAATGGCGGACTACAGAAAATATGCTAGTGATATTGAAAGGGCGGAGTTTAAAAATTTCTATCCAATTAGTAAACAACATTTGAATGAACCGAATAAAAGAACTGAGTTTAAATATTGATTTTGGAGATAAAATTTTGTGCTCGTCTAACTTCCAGTTTTATATATTTCTGGAACTTTAACAAAACAAGATGGTCAAGCATATCTTGGAACTGATAATGTTAGATTAATCGATAATTTTATACCGTTTTTATTTTCTAAGATTGAAGTAAGAAAACACAATAAATTGATAGAAGAAGTCGAAAACTGTGGCCAATTAAGCACAATTAAAGGAACTATTTCGTATTCAAAAAGTGATGTTATTTCTCAAACTTCTAATGGCTTTGAATCAGATTTTAAATTTGGTGTTTTTGAAGCAGCTGGAAATTTATCTCATTTTGGATTAGGATTTTTTGAAAATGTTACTATTCCGATCTATAAAGGAGGATTTTATCTAAGTTTTATAAGAGCAGAAGACGATGATGTGATTCTGAAGACTGCAACTGGAAATGTTATGCCTGTTGATGGAAAAATAACAATTACAGATTTTTTTATTAGAGTTCCAATGATTGATTATAAAATCACGAGTAAAATAAGGTTGATTGATGAAATTACAAAAAGTCAAAACATTATGTTTAATTTTCTAGATTGGCAATGTATTGAACAAAAAGGTATTTCCGGAACAACTTATTCGTTCGATATTACAAATATTTATAGAAATATCTTCAATCCTAAGTTCGTTATCATAGGTTTTCAAACAGATAGACAGAATAATCAAGAAAAAAATCCTTCAAAGTTTGATAGTTTGGATGTAAAAAATATCAGAGTAAAATTGAACGGTTCTTATTATCCAGATGAATTACAAAATTTAAACATTTTCCGGAGGGTCTTTTCAGAATCATGTATCAGATGTATCAAGATTTTAAGAAAGTTTACTGTAATAATAAGGAAATGTATTACAATCCTAAAGAATTTTTAGCGAATAGACCTATTTATGTCATTGATACAACAAAGAGTTTGACAAATATTTCTGGTTCAAAGAACGATATAATTATCAATATGGATTTTCAAAAAGCTGTTACAAACGCGATTTGTTATGTTGTTGTGGTTTCTGAGAAATTTTTAGCCTATGATGTGATTAAGAACGATATTAGAGAAATTCAGTAAAAATCACGTTATTTTCACTATTATTCATCGGATAATTCTACAACTTTACAGAATTATTAAAGACATTGATATAAGTATTCATTTTTAATTTCAAAAGAATATCTTAAAAAATGGGGATGATATTAACAAAAAACTATTCCAAGGTCATCTTAAGGGTTGGACCGGAAGTTATGATTTTAAAAAATACTTTAAATATTTACTGATCCTATATACCAAATTTTCAGCAAAAAAGCTCCAATAGTTCTCGAGATATAAGAGTTTTAAGATAAGGGATGATTGGGGTAGTTTTTGAAAATTTTGTTTATTTTCATGAAATTTTAAGTTGAACTCGCTTGTTTTTGAAGTTTCAGATTTTTCTGATAATTTTTTTTATTTTTTTATGAATATTAAGAAATAGGGGATGATTTTCACCCTTATGGATAAGTTAAGTCGAAAGAGTTAAGTATTTACTATATGTGTACCAAATTTCATTAAAATCGGTTGAGTGGTTTTTGAAATATAAAATTATTAATAAATTTGTAAACTAGCACTCCTAATTGAACAACTTATATAGCAGAGATATAGCTTATAACTTTCGAGACTCTCCGTAGCTCAGTTGGTAAGACGCTTGCCTTCAAAGCCTGAGGTTCTGGGTTCAAATCCCAGAGCTTCAGGCGCGCTTTTTATTGAGGAAGACATGGTTGTCGTTCACGTGGTTGGGGACAAGTCTTTACACGAGTGGCCATAGTGTAATGACTATAGAACAAGCCGAGTAATGACAACTGTGGTTGGCGCGCCATTTGCTTCCTCACCTTTCCACTTCATTCCTTAATTCCTTCTCTTCCTTAATTCGTACATTCCTTCTCTTCCTTAATTCGTTCATTACATTCATCATTCACATCATTCATTAATACAACATTACACTTACAAAAACACACCGACACAAATTCCCTAATTGTATCTCTCCATCAACTTCTACACAGTAGTTACCAAAGAAAAATGAGACTTGGGAACAAAAAAATTCCAGAGTCTAAGACCCGAATTACAGCTCCTAGCCATTAACTTGGTTGGACAGTAGCAGTGCAGGGCCAAGTCTCTAAACAATAGACACCGTAGAAGTTGAATGTGATGTGATTCCCCATAGCGCAAAAACGCACACTAACAACACTACACCAAAGACACAATCATTCATTTTGTCTTTTACAATAATTGATGATGTTCATATTATTCTCTTTCATTCCTTCTAAAACTTCAAAAATATACTCTTTCGCTGATGAAAAATCTCGATTTCTTCCGGAATAATCTTTGTAGTCATAGACAAAATATCCTAAATAGTTGTACAATAGAATGAAATTATTTCTATTTATCTCTGTTGTAGAAATGTAAACACAAACATTTGCGTTTGAAAAATTTATATCTCGGCAGACTTAGTTCCATAATCTCCATTTAAAAAAAAAATCTTTCTGTTTAAATGGAAGAGTATAATGCCAAACTGTTACAAGTGTTATAATAGAGGAGAGAAATTGTTGATAAAAGATATTTAGTTTGTAGAGATTGTAATTTAATTTTGTATGAAAGACCTAAACCTAAGAAATTTCGAAATAAACTAACACATTTGAATAATCTGCTTATGAAATTACAATACGGAGACAAGAAGCAAACAAAATTTTGTTACAGAATTTAGAAAACAGAATAAAAATTTTTACTTATCTCTTGGAACCATTGACAAAATTATTTTCCTTTTCAAAGAATACATTAGGTTTGTTGGTTTTAAATACACACGTTTATTATGAAAAGATATTACCTGTATTTTTTCATTATCTGGATGTTGAATTTGTCTACGATTTTAAGCCTGAAATCCTCGATGATTTTATAGTTACATTTGGAGAAATTAAAACAAGGAACCTCGTGAAAAGAATGCGGTTTTACTCACATTCTCCCCGACTTCTCGAGTGATTGTTAGCAAATTTCATTTTTTCCGTCTTTAAAATTTTTTCTATTTAAATGGAGTTCTTGAAAGAGTTAAATGATATTGGTGAATGCAAGTTTAAAAGAGTATAAGAAGTTAAATGAATTGGAAGAAAGGGAAGAAACATAGAATCTTGAATTTGGAGAAAATTAAAGATAAATTCGGGTTTACAATAATTGCCGAGTTGGGAAGATTGTAAAGTACACTTACCGAACAGATTTTTGACTGTTTTGGATGAAAAAAAGATTAAAGAATTAAACAAAAAATGAAAAAATTACACTTGATTTGTTACTGGAAGAAGACTATAAAAGATAAAGAAATTTATAACAATTAACTTTGTAGAATAAAGTCTTTTCTCTAAAACTTGCAGTCCCTCCCCACGTCATAGTACTGTTTTGATAACCATAGTTGGTGTCTTTCTTCATAGGAATCACATGGAATATTATCTACAGTAATACCTTTTGTTTCACACACAAAATGTGTGCTATATTCTATAAGAAGAAAAATTCTATAATGCTCTTTAATGAATTGTGTTGATAAATCTTGATACTCACAAAAATTCCTAAGAAATTCATCAATTAAGTCTTGATTATCTTGAAAGGACGTATAATATGGGAAAAATGTCATAAAAAAACGATGAAAACTCTCTGTTTGTTTATTTTTTACTTTCTTTTCAATATCTTTCGTAATTATATTAAATATATAATCCCTTATTTTTTTCGTTTTTTGTGTGTACACGTGTGCAGTTTTCGTTCTTTCTGCAAAAGACTCTACAAGTTCTTTTAATTCTGTTTCATTTAAAGACGGTATCAACTGTTGTTGAGAATAATTCACTGAATTCATCTTTGTTGCACTGTTTTAATGCTAGAAACTGAAGAGAGAGCTTGGTGAGTTCATGTTGTTTATTTAGTAGAAAAGTTTTTTATTAAAGTACAGTATGTTTTTAGTAAAAATGTTTTAAATTGATTAAATTTTATTAAGATTTCGAAGATTTTTTTCCTTTATTTGTAGCAGATTTTGACAACATTTTACAAAGCACAGCTTAAGAAAGTAGAAGCAAACAGCTATAGATTTGGTTAATTTTTCATTCCTCAGAGTAGATAGTAATGTGCCGATCCTGGATCGCTTTTGGAGACGAACGACTGTAGATTCGGTTAATTTTTCATTGAGATTTGCTGTGTTATTTTCTCAGCTTCCTTTATGGTACATTGAACAGTATTTTACATTGCTTTTCGGTTGGCTCCGAAAGTGCGCCAGGAACCCCATATTACTATCTACTTATATATTTATATTGTATATATAAAACCTACTAACACTTTTTCAATATCTACACTACAACAGTTGTCACTATGTATATGTAAAAAGTTCAATTCCAAAATGCTTGGCTACACGAGCAACTAAATTATGCAGTGGAGAGTGAAGATCTTAAAAATTATAATTATGATGCTTTTTTTAAAACGAGGGTTATCCTGAGAAGCTATTGAATGAAAAGCTACAGCTCAATGAAAGTAACCTTAATAATAATTGTGTCAAAAAGAAATATTATGATGAGCCTAAATTAATAACACAATATTCTTCCTGGTCTCTACAAAATTAACAACATTTTTAAAGTAGCTTACAAAATTCTTCAAAATTCTCCACTGACAGACTCATTTCTAAAAAGTATTCCACGTATTGTTTTAAAAGACCTCCTATCTTAAAGGACATTATATCGAAACCAAAATTACCAGCTGATTCTGATGTGGAAAATAAATTTAAAGGAGCACATCCATGTAATAAATCAAGATGCATGGTGTGCAATCAAATACAAGAGTCATCAAAATTCGAAAGTAGTTCAACTAAAAAAGTATACAAAATTATTGGAAATTTGACATGTGATGATACAAAAAATTTAGTATATCAAATTCAGTGAAAAAAATTTCCTAAAGACTACATTGGCTTTACAACAAATAATTTAAGAATAAGAATGACAGGTCACCGTTATGATTATGATTTTAAGCATAATGATGAATCAAAACCATTAGTCATTCATAGTAAAATACACAAAAGAATCTTTTGAAAATTTTATATACAGTAAAACCAATACGATCAATAAAAAATAATTCAAACACATCAAAATTAAGAAATTTAGAACAAGCATGTCAAACTGTCACAAAATCTAAATTTCCCTATGGATTAAAATTTTCGATAAATTTAAATCATCTCAACACTCATGACATCTTTACACCCACAGTTTAAAACATATGTTTATCATTTCAAGAATATTATGCTTTATTAATTTTAATTATCTGTTTACATGTATGTTTTTTAATTATTTTATGTGTTTTGTTATGTTGTTTTGACCTGAAGAAGCGTAATGCGAAATATAGTTAATTAATATTAATATTTTGGCCCTTTTTCTACATATATATATATTTATTTATTTTACCATACTTAAAATCCTAAGAAAGCAGTAGGAAATTACGGTAAAGTAATAGTATGAAATAAAGACTGTGGTGTAGACAGCGGAGTTGGCACTGAATCCCTCGGGCTCTATTAGCGAGTGAGTCACCTCCTCCCTGCAGTACGTTATACTCGTACTTTATTGTTATGTAGCTTTAATCTATTACAAAATCGTATATTTCCTAGTAAATGTACTTTTTTATGAATATTCTCAAATCGTAAAATAATTTACAAGATTTATATTCTCACAAAGCAATAATTCATTTTGTATTATAATTTCTATGTATAAAACTTTTATTATTCTAAGGTATTTTGGTTGCGTCAATATAGGATGACGTATTATAGGACGTAATTTGATTAATATCTACTGTATGCAAATTAATAAATTTAAATACAAGTCCACACCTGAGAGTTTTGTATTACACAGTGGTTTATAGATTGAAAAATTAAATCTAGTAAAAAAAAAAAAATTAGTAAAAAGGTTTAGTAAACATATTACTGTATAGCCTACTTTTGTAATGCAAAGCAAAATTTTATAACAAACCGTGACGTATATAGTAGTGACTAAAAAAACCGCCGTAGGAAATATTTTTGGCATTAAGAAAATGTTAAAACTGTAAAGCCGGAAATATAATTCTTTTTAATTAATACTACATAAATAATATTTCAAAGTCTTTTAGGTTATATTTAAAACATGACTGCAATATAAAAGCATTTACTTTCAAATAGTCTTTGAACTCGCTATAAAGATGATTACATGTGGCTTTACCAAATAAAATTATGTAGAGATCATTGTGAACTGTGGAGATGTTACTTTGGACGCACCTTATGTCTGTAACAGGCATTCTAGTCACGTCCTCATTCAACAGCTTGTGTCTTAAAATGAGAAAGTTACATCAGTCGATCGTTTTTAAACTACTATTCTACTGTTTTTTGGTGCATTAAATCGGTTCTTAAGGACGACTTGATAGAAGAGAGGAGCAAATCATTGGTGTTGACACTGACAGTCATAAGCATCACCATATGTTAAATCAAACCTTTATAAATCAATTGTATTGTACGCTCAGATATCCATTCATGCGATTAATATTCAAATTTTCCTATGACTCATCTTAATCATGATTAAGACTAACTATGTGTTCTGAATCTCTAAAACAGTCTATTGGGACATATTCTTATAAGTTAATGATCTTTTAATTAATTTGAAACAAAAATCTTTGCTCTCTTACCTCGCAAAGGAGTATTTAATTCTGGCTCAGTTGATTTACAATTGCCTGTAAAGCTTATAATATGTACAGTAAAACCCGATCTGTCACTTTCATTGGTCTGAGTAACTAAACAGATATAGAGGAGTGGGATCTATACTTAACCGCTAATTCCGAAATATTGAGGTAAAAAAGAACTAGTTGGTCTGTTTGCTGTTAAGGATGGCTGGTGGAATAGGTGACACTATATTTATTTTAATGGCTTTTTCAATACTAAACATTAGAAAGTATTGTCTCTTCCGATTTTCCCTGTTCACTTTGACTGGAAGAAGTTGGCAAAGAGCCAGCTTCCCCTTCCTACATACAAGCTGACATGACTGATATAATGGGCGTTATCCATCCTCATGGATTTTTGACAAGAGGGGAACCCTGCTCCAAAACTTACCGATGCTAAATATCATATCACTCTAGAAGCAGCGTAAAAATAATTTGAGGACAGTGAACTTTCCTCCTCGTTTATGTATCTCAAGTTTAAAGAATAAAAATATTTTTGAGCAAATTTAATATCCAATCATCAAATAGTGTGAAATACGAATACGTAAAGGTGAATTTTAATAGCCAGTCGATGCTACATGTATTAGGATGTGTCTGTATATTTTCCCGAATCTTTGCCACAGTGCCAGGTTGGTAATAAAGTCACCTTGTTGCCTACGAAATATAAACATGGGCTCTTTTTTGGTGGAAGTACGAGCCACCTTCTGTCGATATCCTAAGTGGAGGGATAGCGGACACTTTTTTGTTATGTCGTGTTAGAAGAAAGAGGATCCAGCTCTACTCCAGCCTTTCCAATTAGATTAAAACAGCACAGGAAATCACTTCACGTTATTTATTTATTTATTTTTCAATTTTACATGGCAGCTACAGGACATGATATAGCAACAAACAAAGTACAAAACCTTCAATTATTCCCATAACAACCATCCCTTACTAAAATTAATGTACTCTTATTATGAACTTTACATAACAAACTAAACTAAAACTAAACTGCTGGCAGTTACACAAATTAATATTTAAATTTCTTTACACAACATAAATAAATAAACTCTATACAATTTAAATAAAAATAACAACTTGCTACATTGTACACATACACTTCAACAATGAACAATAAATTAAATCAAAATAAAAGGTTGCTGGATATCTTTAAAATATTTTCCAAATTATCATTAAAAATATCTAAGTTTAATTGGTTTAAATTGAGAAACCGTAGAGTATTGTACAAAGGAAAATTATATAATGAGAAACTGTTCTACATCTAGGTAAAGCAAATAAATTAAATTCTCTAAATACTGTATATGATGTGGTACATGCAAACCTATCTGACTTAAACAAATACGAACTATCAACTGAATTATTAAGTAACTTACATAAAAAACTTATTTATCTCCATCCTTTTAAACTCTAAGGGTGCTCCATTCGCTCCAACAGTCATCACAAAAGTCTACTAGACTTATTAATTCACCCTTCCACCCCGATATCTAGAGATTTGTGGTATGTTAAGCCATGATATGTATATAAAGTGAATTGCCAAGATGTATAAGTGCACTAGTGGGTTTTTCTGTACCCAAGTGATAACCGAAAAGCTACAGTTAAGTTCAACTGTGAGTTATGAACCAGTTTAATAATGAATCTTTCTTCTGACGGTAGGAAAGACAGTTGAATAAGAGAAAATTAGAATCAGAATGTCATATAACCCAACAAGTAGATGTTTATCTGTGTATTTATTTATGGAATCGGATTGCACAATAGTGGTTAATACGCAGTCTTGACTGTTTTAATATATGTTTTTTAAGATTTTTTTTCTCTTTCAACAAATTAAAAATATTCCTTCACATTCTTTGTAAAGCACCCTGTATAAAAAAGAGACTTAACATGTATCACAAATATTTACCGAAATTTATCCACATAAATATTGGGTTAGTATAAATATTTAAACTTTAAACCGATAATCAATTTAATTCCCTTTCTATTATTTATACAGTTTTATAAAATTTAATTAAACATTCTGACACATTTAGTTTACATTCATTTAAATTTTCTTTTTATGTAGTACTGTACACCTTAGAAATAACATTCACACTACCTTCAGAGTGCCAACAACAGGTGTTGTAACAAATGGAGCTAGCTAGTGGAAGTAATAACACTAATTGCGTTTCAAGTAAGGAATATGGAGTCTTATATTAATATTAATTATTAACGCAATACTTAGCATTCAAATATGACAAAAATATTTGGTTATTTGGTTTTTAAAATGTTTATTTATTTATAAGTTAGTTTTCTTAAAGTCTTTTACCAGCTTTAACATCACTAACTGTGAAGTGAATATATTATTAATAAAAATAAGTAATACCCTACTCGTACTTCTAAAAAATTTATATTGGATATATTAAGTTCTAATATAAACCTTACTTAAAAAAGTTATACATAGATTTAGCAGTTTTTTATTGGATGATTAGTTTTTTTTTTTTTTTTTGTAAAAGATGCAAGATTCTATAGTCATAATTCTCAATGATTAATATTGTGTTGTAATAATTAACAACAGTTTTAATTTCATTTCATTATAAATACTAAGAAAAAGTAATAAATTAAACGTAAATATTTTGCAACAAAATTTGGACGAAAAGCGTTTTAGAAACAAAATTAAATCTGAAGAGGTTGTAGGGGACGCATTGCCTTCATAAACAGAAGTGACACTAGAGCTCAAACCTACGTCAACTTGTCCTAAGCTTTAAAAAACAAACGTTAATAGCTCATTTATTATTATTTAATGTCAATATTTAAATGTAATAACTACTTAACAAAAAGTATGTATGTGTTATTCATAATTCATACGACTTTTTTAATGGACGTACCTCCATTAATGTATTATAAATAATAATTAAAAATATTACTAAGATTCAACCAAGGCAGTTTTGGATAAGAATTATCTTAAAAATATGTAATATTCAGAACAAAGTATGAAAAAATAATATTAAGAATTATGTTAAAAAGTAACGATGTTACTATAATAGAAATACTGGTATACTGAAATACTGCCACAATAAAAAATTTAGAATTTTCATAAACAGGAAATCGTTATATACTTTTGTTGGCATAGAAAAATTTTTATATAAATACAATTATGAAGTTCTAAACACTAAAACCAAGAGTAATAGTATGATCAGAACATTTTCCACTATATAATATCAGGAAAACCGAGCTTTGCTGGTATTTTTTCTAGTAAATCGTGATTTGGGAATCATTGTATAATATATACGTGTCTAAAAAACATAACTTTTAATTCCAAGACTATTTATTGTTCTGTCATCTTCTGCAGCAAAAGATGTGTTTATGTTTCTTATTTTATTAGGAAACACTTCCGAATACGGGGTAACAGTTTAAAAAAAGTTTATTCATTCATTTGAAAAATTGGTTGCTCCATTACAGTTCGTACATGCAAACAACAGTCACCAAACAAATTCTATTTATGTGATAAGAAAAACATTCGTCGGGGAAATGCAATGCACCGCAATGGATAGACAGAGTTTCAAATGTTTCTAAGGCGTAATATTGCACAGCTGCAGTAAAAGCACATTTATACTCGTATTTAGGTAAATAATTAATAAATTCAAAAACCAATCGACGTCTTCCTTCTTGACGTCTTGGTTCTTCTAATCGGTATTTCTCGTTGCTCGTCATTTTCGTTAACTAGACGTTGTGCCGCACGCTGCCGCATATCTTGCATACGTCGAAACATCTAAATCATGAGACCTTTCTGCTCATATAATGTTAAAGGTTTGCAGGCATTTGACCTTAGCAGTACGTGTGGGACGATTTATACGAAATAGATAAATAAATTTAATTTTAAAAGAAGTAAAATTATTTATCAGTTTATAATGAAACCAAAATTTCCTTTGGGTTTCATCATTCGTTAATTTATACAAGAATTATCTTTGTTACTATTTGGCATTTCTGATGAAATATCAGCTGTGAGGACTACTCTTGTTATGATACGTCCAATGTTAATATTATCAGATATCATTGACCAGATGTCATTTACTACAGAATGTAAACAAATAATATTAATAAATATTGACAGTGTAGCAATTTTGTTTTTGTAATAATGCAAATCATCGTTTCTATAAAAAATGATTATTAAATTGTTAAAATTCCAAATATTTATCTTGAGGCACATCTACATAAAGCGAAAAAATTGGTTTGCTGACTATTAGTGAGAGTTTACAACGGTTAGTGGGACGTAAACTCTGCCATGTACTATGATTGGGAATTTCACCATCTCATCGATAAGGGACCAAAATGATCAGCCTGTCACCTCTTCTAAATGGTAAATATAAATATTTTATATCTCGTCTCAGTCGTTACTCTTCCTATCTATATATACAGTAAGTCGTATGAAAATGGCATACGTTCTATTGCTCTTTGGGTATTGTTTGTTGTAAAACAATATCATATTAAATTAATAAAGAAACAAACACTGAGGTTAATCCACAAAAAACAATACAAAAGTATTTGTTTTAAATATTAAAAATTTGACTGTAATGGGTAACCCAATAAAAGGAAAAATTATTTATATTATTAGCATAGTTACCAGTAAAAACATTTGTAAAAGTTTACACCTATTATAAAGTTTATTACACAGACTAACTACCTACGATTCACACTACATACATTATTGAGATATCCTTTACAGACATCATCATAAGACTATGGTACTGTAAGAATTAATTAGTATTTGGAATTAGCACTGATAAATAATAGCAATAACTACGGTACTCCTAGTTGTAGTTGCTTACTCAGGAATGTTTATATCTGTCAGTCCCTTACCTTCCTACCATTTACTGCTTTCTTTTGAGGTACAGTAGGCTTATTACTCTCCTTGAATTGCTATAAAAAATCAACCCATGTTGAAGTATAACTAGCATTTAAATGATTGATTGTTTTTTATCACGTAATGCTGTAACTTACCCACATTAAAGAGTTTCAAATTTTTGAATTTTTGTATCCGGCTGTCTCATAGTTCTATTACTTTAATATCTTATATGCGCAACCTATAATATTCCTTCCTATTGCTATATATGTACCTATATATCCAAATTCCGAGGTCTTACATTCTTATAAACTAACCTGTGATTATAAACGTCCCATCCCGCCTTTAGTTTTTATCCAAAAAAACAACTGTAATTTTCTTTGCTATAAATACTATGCTTAGCCTTTTACTGTGTATGATTTAAATTTCAGTATAAGTATCTCAGTGATGATTCCTTTCTGCCATTAGTATGTTATATAAATATGAAGTTTCAATAAATATGTTTCAATTACCCAATTACATGCCTTCGCCAAACAATATATGGCATTGTGTCATCGGTACTGATTACTGGATGCGTTTCCTGATCTTGTTTAACGGATCAGTAAACTCGATCGTTTTGAGATTGAACTCAGTTGTATTTTGTAGCAGATTTAGCAGGGGTTGACAGTACTGTATCTATTGACCAATGCCACGCGATAAGTGCCGCCTCTTGACATACTCTGCGTCATCCACCATCCAGAAAGAGCCAAAGTCATCTTCATATCGGACAAAACACTTGTATAGAGAGAGATTGGTGCGGATGGCGTTCTGTATACACAGACCATCAACACAGAGAGAAAATAGTGTGAAAGACAAAAGTTAAGAAAGAGAGAGAGAGAAAAAAGATATAAAAAGACGGACTCCTGGTAACTGCCTTATGAGCAAGACATGTTCAGCACGAATGTACCTGAGTGTCTGTAGCGGCCGACGTGGATGTAGACCTGTTCTGTTCTGACTTACTGTTGTGCGGTGCGCGGTATTTACAAAGAAAAGCGAAGGAAGGAAAACAACAAACAATTAAAAGAGAAGTGAAAAAAGATTGAAAGAGTGTTAAAAATTCGGACTGAAATGCTTGCTAAAAGGAGCTACAGGAGTCTCAACCGAATTGCCCCGGTAGACATACCCGATGAGGCACCGTTGCGGACGACGTTTGTAAAAACTCCATCTCGTCCACTGTCCAGACGGCACCCTTCACGTTCTCCACACGCATGAAACATTTATGGAGAGACAGGTTGTGGCGCACTGCGTTCTATACAACACAATTCACGTAGCAGTACATAACAGTTTATATTGCTATAGTCACTTTCAAATTTACAGCTAGGCTTCAAACCGATCAAAGTGTCTAATGATTAATCTTTCTCTTGATGTAGACTAAATCTATTATTTCAATACAGCTATGCAAAAAAGTAGAGATTGAATACTTTTTTAATCAATCTTCTTTTCTTTCAAAAGAGCTTTAAACTATCAAAATTAGTTGATGTTCTAAACATCTTTCAGGTGAAGCATATAAGTTACTTCATATCTGTTTACTTCATAACTAACTAAGGTACTTCATAGAATAATTTATTGTGATGTAATGTATGTTATGGATGGAAATATTTATTTGATTCATATCACAGTGAGTTCAGTTAAATATGTTTTATTGAATTAATCATGGAAAATAACCAAATATGTGATTTCAGTACAGTTTTAAAATGATAGACTACATCCATTTTCTATACCAACGTTTATGTTTGGAAAGTAGTTTTTTCTAATAGTGAGCAATTATGTGAATAAAGGTACAGTGAATAGGTAAGTTATAGATGTTGAAAAAATCCAAAATTTAATAATTTCAGTTGTAATTTTTTTTCTTGTATATTATTTATGTAATTAAGATGAGTATTCTCAATTTTTTTTAATAACTTTTAGCTCATTACTTAGAAATTAAATTACTTTCATGTTATTTCATTTACTTCAATACCATTAATCATTTGCACGAAATCAATAATACAAAGAGGTAATATAGTTACTATTAGACTGAGGTAAGGCTTTTCCTAACTTAGTATAGTCCGCTACAGATAACTAACTACCTTTGTCCACATATATAGCTACTAAAACCTTATTCAAAATTACGTCAATAGTTGACAAAATTCTTTAGTTTTAGATAAACACAGGGTAGATTCCATTGAAGAATTCATCAAATTACAGTAATTTCTCTAATACCAGAGACATTAAACTACTAATATACCATAAACTAAGGTCACTTGTAGATAGAAGTATGCAAACGTAAGATTAGAAATGTCAGTAATTGCAACACAACCTGTCTCTTCTAAACATTATTGACGAATTTCTATGAAATATTTTCCAGTTAAAGTCCAACAACGAAAATCATAACGAAACAACGAAATACGTGTATTGAGGTTATATTGAGGTTGAGTGGTAGAGAGAGGGACTGACAGCTCTAGCTCCGTCTCTTCAATAAAGGCGTTTTTTCATAAAGAAATACCGGAAGTGGAGGAATAGAGAACGCCTCACTACGAGTATGTTGAGATAGATTATTTCAAAAACAGAGGTAAGAGGACGTGGAAGTAGATGGGAATGTATTTGATCCAGTTAATCAGGAAATGTACCGTTGTGAAGCGTTTTTCATCGTGTATTGAGCCTATAACTACTGAGGCTGACATCAATATCGAATAGCTCTAATGCAGGACTTTACCAAACCGTGGAAGTCACAATGTGTTTTGTGCCGTGCTCTTCTTAACATGAATCGCGAACAACGAGACAAAAGGATATAAGGATGGACCTCTAGATTGTCAGGAAATCCTTTCTTCATTGAATTAGATTGTACACATAACTTTGGATAAACTAATAATATAAAATACATTTACTTCAAAAAAATAATTATCGTAGACTTATGAACGAGTTTAGATTGGTTTGATTATAACCACTAAGCTAAGCTGGTTGCCACAGCTTGAGCTTAAGTTTGTGAGTGATGAAAAGAAGCAAATCAAATGACTTAAGCAGGAGTGAACTAAATGATGACAGTAGCGTATATTATATAAACTTTCTTCAGGTATAAAAATCCCCTTAAGATTAAGCATGCACTAAAATAAAAACTTAATGAGTTTGTAATGGATAAGTTATAAAAGTCATGGTGCATAAATTAAGCAAAAATTAACAAAATTAATGGAACAGACTGTGCACTGAATATCACTTTCACAACCCACCAGAGATGACGAACGGCTGAGGAAAAGTAAAAAGAGAAATCCCAATACCTTCGGTAGCTCAGGCATTACGATTTTGTTTTTAATCTTAGTCTTAATGTGTGTTCAAGTATAAAAGTAATCTTGATTAAAAAAAGGGCTGACCTAGCGGTTAATCTATTTATTTAATGTATGAAGCGTGAGTTATTTTACATATGAGGAATGTGCTGCAAAAAGTTGGTCTTTATTTAGACTTTGCTCATTGTGCTATTTTATAACCTAAGGCATGTAGGAACAGAGGGGATCGTTATAAAAGAAGGATTATACTATAGCAGTGAAAGAACTTTACAATAAACTTAATGCTAGTGATGAATGTCAGATTTACTGATATAAAAGAGGTTGTCTGCCCAAATACAAAGAAATAAATTCTTTTAAACGGTGTACTATATTGATTTATTCCACTTAATGTAACAGTCAGACCATCAAATGTTGTGGAAGGAGAAAACTACACCAATGCATTACCATCTTATCTGTAAGCGTGATTATCTTTTGTTAAGATAAATTGCATTGTCTGCTACTGTACACACTTTTCGTGTCGTGTTTTATATTACGATTGACGAAATTTGAGTATCTAAAAACTCTGCATCACTTAGATTATCAGCGTACTGAAGTCAATTAACTGGAAATAAAAGGAAGGTCTTATAGGAAACTTATTTGTTTAATTGTAACTTATGTTGTTTTTCCACCATTCTATCTGATGCACGCATTATGTTTACAAGCATTTATGATAATAGGCCTCTTCTGGACTCAATCTACTCTCTCTGAATATATATTTAGAGTAAAAGTTAAAAAATGCCTCTAAATCAATAGTCTTGACATTTCTTTGAGCTATAATTATTTATTATGTATAAATATTGTTCAAATCATGCATTTAAGATCCAGTTCCAATTCGTTGTATAGAATAATATACATATTTACTTTTAATAGTGGGTCTAATAATCCTATTTATTGTGCATAATTTACAAGGACTCTAATTGTAATAATATTCTGACGTTTTGTTTCAGCATACAGGTTTACTTTACGTTCTCAATGGGAGGAACTTTAGTACCGTAAGTCTTTGAAACATGTCAGATATGTTTTCACGCCATTCTGAAACAACTGTTTTGGTCACATGTCTAGATTGTTACAGCATTATGCCATAAGTTTGAAAGAGAAATAGGCATCTTCTTGGTATCATATTTGTGATTCGAGAGTCTTGTTCTGATTATTTTCAGGTGGCCTCGGTTCCTACGTTGATCCGACGTCCTCTCTGTGACACTTCTCATCATATAACACTTCTTCACTTGTGTTGCAAAACACGCAAAGTATGAAAGTTAGTTGACTGGAAAAAAGTGGGAATGAGTGAGTGCGTGTAGAACTACATTTAACTACGACAAATAATTCTTCACTACACAACACTTTCAGGTTATACTATATTTATCTCATCATATAACACTTAAGTTTACGCATTGTTGTTTGAATTAATGTTTCTCAACACATTCTTTCAATATATACTGCTTTCAGAGATATTACCTTAGGAAAATTACATTTTGGGAACACCATACTTTTAAACGCTCATAAAATATCAACTGCAAATGTTTTATTAAATATAGTACATGGTTTTTCTGATTGTTACAGGGTGATGCGGTTCTATGTGGCAGGAGGTCGCCCCACTGACACAAATACACACACTAAACATACAATAGGTAATGTATTGTTTTAATAATTCAAAAATATAATTAATTTCACTACAATGGTTGTTTCAGTATGGCATGATAATAGTAAGTTTTAGAGTATATTTGTACTTGAGAAACTTTAACAGACTTAATGTAATAACTTTAATTACTCTTTTTAGAAATGATTAATTGGGTTTAATAGGTTACAATTTAATTCATAATGTTAGAGGGATAGTGTATCATTTTGTGTTTTCTTGTAATGATTCCCTAGCGTTTCTGCGTTTGCAAAACTGGTGGCTCGTAACGATGGTGTTCGTTTATTGTGTCGTAACAATTGTGCGTGTGGTGCCTCGTGTGTGCTTGTGTAAGTGTTCCGTTTCGTCTCCACTCACTTCTAGAAACCAAGGGAATTTCGGAAGGTTAGACTGCCGTGCAAAGGTTAATGTAACCATTTCCAAGCATACTTTAAGATTAAACGTATACTAAAATGTACTTGAATTTCTAATTTTTTTTTAGTTTATCTAAAAATATAAATGAGACACAATGAAAATTAAAGTATTAGTCAAATCCAAATGTCTCGCAGATTTTAAAAAACACGTGAACGTTTTACAAATTGTAAAACCAGAATTAATTAAAATATAATTAATTTTAGTAAAATAATTTTAAATGCATACATTAAGAATAGGATTAGTTGATTACGAGCGGGTGAAACCACTGAGAAAATCATATCAAACATATGGTATGTAAACTTATTTTTTAACTTATGATTTTCATCTAAGCTCAAACATTATTTGAATCGTGAATTGTAAAAACCCCATAACTGACATTTTGGTCAAAATAGTGTTTTTTACATATTTGGATAGAATGAATGCAGATGCAAGTTTTAGTGTAAAAACAACACATCTGACATACCCACAACACATTGAAAAATGGCCTTGAATTATGTGTTTGTTGGAAAAACCACACAAGTAACACTACTTATGTTGTTTTTACAACAAAGCAGTTGGTGGTCCTGTAAAATCAGCTGTTTTACCGTATTGCTTTTATGTTTGTGAAGAAACACTGTTGTTGATGTGTTGTTATGTGTTGTTAACCTAACCTCTGGCTGTTTTCTATGAAGAATAAGCAATATGAGTGATTCGATAGATAGTGAAATGAACACTAATGAAGTGTTGAAAAGAAAACGAGGCATAAGAAATGATGATAAATATCAAAGAAATGTTATTAAACATAAAAGGTTGAAAGGTGAAGAGTACACACAACAAAGAAAGGAAACCTTGTGCCGAAGGCCACTGTTGGACCAGATTGCAAGTAACACAGTTGCTGGACTTTGTTTCGACTAAATGATGTGTGTTCAGCTGCCTGACATACCATTTCAGGATGTATTTTATCTTAGACAGTCAACAGTAAATGTTTTTTGTGTGACCAACTTAAAAGACAACGGCTCTAAACTATATGATTATCACGAAGGCACATGTCATAAAGGGCGAAATAAAGTGACCTCCTTCATTTAGGACTACATTCAAAATGAATTAAGAGGAAATACTAAAATTCTGTATCTCTTTTCTGACAATTGTGGAGGTCAGAATAAGAAGCATACTTTGGTCAAGTATTTTAATGCTCTGGTTGAAATGGGGAAGTTTGAAAAAATTGAACAGTTTTATCCTTTGTGGGGCCATTCTTTTTTGCCTTGCGAACCGAGCATTCGGTACAATAAAAAGAGCAAAGAAAAGAGTTGATAGCATATACACAATAAGAGAACTAACCGAAATTATTGTAAACTCTTCCTCATTGTTTACAGTAAACTTGGTTGAAAAAGAAAATTTACTCGATTTCAAAAATTGATGGCAAGCTTACTACAAGCAATCATGTATGTCTGACCGCTCTTATGGACGCCAATGTGCCAAAACATGACAAGGTTCATTTTAAGATCTCAAAGTTCAACCTCTTTCTGCACACAAATGAACAGAAAGGGAAGGTAGTGTGTAATAAATTTATTGGCCGAGTTGTTCCTCATGAAGTTTTCACCATAGTCTAATACGTCCTACCCGTTAGAAGTTCTTCTCAAGATATTATTATTCCATCCATAGTAGCCTACAAAGACCGAGTGCCCATAAACATAAAGAGATTATAATGATGCAGAATTGAAAACTTGAAAACAAAATTCTGTAAAAATATGATTTAAGACTATATCAAGTATCTTATGTAACATAGTAATTAGTAAAAAAATTGTTTTCAACATAAATTACAGTAAAATGTTATTTAAACCACCAATTCAGCATAAACAATATGTTAAATAGTGATTTGTTGGAGAAAACCCCATAAGTGCAACATAGTTAATTATATAATTACAGAGATGATTTTAGTGTTAAATTTAAAAACATATGTGATAAATATGTCTTTTTTTCACGTACTAAACACACACAAAAATGCAATAGTATTAAAAACTTAATAAACTATTTAAATGGTTTTTTGTACTTTACAGAAAGTTTACTTTTTGTTACTTATGGGGTTTTTACAATTCACGATTCATTTAGTCTTATAAATAAACTTCATTGCTAAAGGTTAATTTTGAAATCGGCTGACCAATTTGCATAAATCGTGTTTTATATTTTAGAAATAAATTAAAGTTTTTTATTCAGAGAAAGATTGCTAATCGTCTCTAATTATTTAAAATGTTTTTAAAATAACAATAATATTGCTGTTCCACGTTTAATATAAATCACTAAACAGTTAAATATGCAAATATTGAAAAGTTAAAAACCGTAAAATGTATAAAAGTAATTATAAATGTAACTTACCACACGTGGGAAAGTCTAGAGCATGTTCCGGCAACAAACAAAACTGGCTCTAATTTGGGGCATTAGCTCTTAACAAAGGGTTTTATTAAATTTGCAAGCTCACAACGTTTTGTTTTTTCCCAGAATATTTCATTGCTTTACAGCAAAAGCTGGAACACTCGTAGGACATTTCTGATAATCAAGAAGATAGGATATGTAAAAAAATCTATAAACTGAATATTTCATTGTGCAGTACTCATTGAATTTTGTTCTATTGCAATTTATTCTTGTTTGTATTAATCAATGAATTGTAACTAAGGATTAGTTTAATATCTCACAACCTACAGGTACCCAATTACGTAATTACTAATATAGGTTTATTATTACTACCAATGACTTATACTTGATATTTATTCAAATAAAACTTGTAATAATACTCTCAAACTGTCTTTATGGCGAAAACGGGGTGTTACACTTCACATTTTGAGTAATAATAAAATCAAGTGTTTTAAAATACGTAAAAATAATTAAAAGATTTTCTATTTATTAAAAATGTTTGGTAGTAATTACAACATCACATAACTGTCTGAAACTAGAACTATTTATTAAATCACTAAAGTTAATTGGTATAAATATTAATAATTGTCTTTATTCAATGTGATACACTCAGGCTGTGTGCTGTTGAGGAATAAAAGGTATAGTTACTACTTGTATTACGCAATAGTTCTCTCCATAAATTTTACTGTTCAAAACATTTAATTAAAATTGCAAAATTTCTGGTGGTGTTATCGATGAATCAATTGCTACCATTTACAAAGTTTGCCTACTTGCTAACTTCGTATCATTTAACTGATAATATATTCATTTAAATTTCCTGACTTTGATCACAAACTGATCTCAACATTAAAATGATTGGCATCTCGTAATGATCAATTTGAGATGCAAGTTATTCAGAAACAGTGCTTTTACCTTTATTGGTACCTAACTCTATGTATCACATTATTTGAATACATACAGTTACAGTTATATACTAACACTCCACACAGTTGGTTCATGAGCTCTAATATTAAGTATATTTATTTTTATGAGACTTTTTTCATTAGTATCATGTTTTCATTTATTTATGTTTTGATTTGTAGATAATAAGTATTAATATGTTTAATTAAATCAAATAGTATTTACATGAACCAAAACTTGTAGTCTTTCATGTTCTTAACAACTTACTATTATTATATGTTAGGGAAAAACTTCCTTTTCTAAATTTTTTATGTAAGTTTTGTTTATCTGTGAAAGTTGAAGTAACCTCCATGTCCCATTCCCTTACTGCAAAGTCTAAAACCTGACTTGGTCACGTGGTATGCTGTAGACTATGTCCGTTTGATGAAATCTAGCAAGGCAAGATTTTACTGTAATTTCAGTATTTTTAACGCACTAGAATCACGAAGTTGGTGAAATAGCAGACTAACCAAATGTTAAAAAACCATCCTAACTAGCTTGTGTCGAAGACATTCAGAACTTCTAGTATTCCCGACAATAAGGTGAGTTCTTATTTGTTTACCTATTACATCGTTTCAACATCAGATATTACAAAACTACAGAATAGCTCTGTCTGTATTACGGTACATTTGTATCTAGATAAGGAGGCGTTCTCATTGTCTCATTTGGTGCAACTAAATCGGAATAAATTTTATTTCCAAACTTTTGTACATACAAAGTAATTAAATTTTACAGCATAAAAAGCAACGCATACGCGTGCTATTCAGTTTTAATTACATTTGTACATATAGAAATAATCTCATAATATTAAAATAAGAAATATTTTATACAAATAAAAAAAATATAAACGTTGTTTATAAACAAATAAAATAAAATTAAGTTTTTACAGTCTACACAAACATATACATTATTTAATTTTAATTACCTATTAATTTAGTAAATAAAGCTTTTAATATACTCTCATAGCTATGTAAAGTAGGAAAATAAGAAAAATATAACTAACATATAAATGGAACATTTAACATTGAAAGATATTGTTAAGAGAACAGGATTGTTCTGGACATTTGCTATCGTTCAGGGAAACAAAAAATCAGTAACATTACGTTAGAGATCTGCAATCTGCAATCTTGAGGTAAATAACTAAACTAACAAATAAAATACAAACTAGGTAAAAATAAACAAATCATACCAAAGTGTTATAGCACGCCTAACTTAGGGAATCACATTTCACCATGTCGTGTGTTAATTTCTTTAACTATATAAACATGCACTTAATGTAAACTATACACAATACATTTTATTATTATTGGTTCATGCTAGATGAACTTCTTAAAACCATATTGTTACTCTTCATTGGTTTAGTATAAATATCTGATCCGTGGGATAATTTTGGTTTTCTTTTTAGTTAATTGTTTTAGAATTGGCAACCAAAGCGGCCTAATCACAAGTGATGGTTGACTGATTGGTTAATATGCCAATCAATAGGGTTTTCTAGAATTCGATGTAAACCAAAAGTATCACTCTTGTTAAGTTTATCCAGATTCAATGTAGAAATTTATTAATCCTTTAAAATTATTTACATATTCAGAGAAAGATATATTATTATATTTATAATTTCTTCATCCGAAAAAAATTAATGTTATTATTTAATAATAATTATTAAATGTACAATAAAATAATTAAAGAAATATACCAATTACATGGTATACTCTAAATAAAAATAAAAATTTAATAAATAAAATTTTATTTTAGAACTGTAAATGGATAGGGAATAAAAAAGTAAATTTATATTGTAATCCAGCGGCAGGCACAACGCGCTTGGAATCTGGTCTAGACCTGACTTGATGGCAGTGAATGCTAAACAATAGTCTACAGTGGACTCAATCTTTTGTTAGGCGGCGAACCTGCGTTGAGAGTGATTCAAAACAGGCCTGCAGGAACAGGAGCGTAGTCGGTGCAGGCCAAGAAAACACGCTCTGCTTGCATTCCGAGTTGAGAAGCGATAGAGTAAAGTCTTTAGTGCGAGTTTAAAAGTAGTGTCGGGCGTAGGATCCGTTGGTATAGATTATTTTAATACCAAACTCCAAGACCTTCACGACCAAAGAGCTAAGTACTTTTGACTGAATTATTAAATTTTTCTAAATTTGAAATTTGAAAATTTAAGAAGTGAATTAATTTGAAATTGGAATTGAAATTTGAAATTAACGATCAAATTCTGTTGAGTGTGGACTAATATATATCTAAATTGTAAAGGAGTTATTTATTAAAAGTCAAACGTAAAAATTTAATTGAAATTATAGGGATTCTAGTTAAAATTAAGAGCTGCAGATGCTGCACCATATCCTGTAGGAACTTGTGAAAAATTCCTGTTGAGAACTGTTTAGATTTGTTTGAGAATTTTATTTTAAAGAAGTTTATAATTTTTATTTTATTAGTTTTTGAGAAGAAGCCTATTTATTTTATTTCATACAAATTTATTCAAGATTATTATTTTATTTTATATTTTATACACACGTATTTGGAGGACAGTGAGTCCATGTTAAATCGAAAGTGCCTTGCCTAAGGAAGTAGTAATTTTAAACTATTGTGCAAAACATTTCATTGGTGGAATACAAGGTTAATAATTGAAATTTGGATTGATTTAATAAACCTGAATATTTCTAAAAAGGTGCAGTTTTAATTTCTACCAGTATCTACTTAAATCTTATGAGTTCGAGAATATTTAAGGTCATCATAATAAAAACAAAAAATTTTGTATATTAACATTTAGTATACAAATAAGTGCGCCACTCTGCTTGTATTCTGGTGAACCTTAATAAAATTGAACTTAGTGGTTGTTCATTAATAAGTGGCTTGGATACTGGAAATTTATAAAGTGTTTAATATTAAACTTTTAAAATGGCACTTAAGGTGGACTTGTTAACCAAGGAGGAATTGGACTATGAAATTAGGTTAAGAGGTGTAGAAGTGTCTCCTAGTCTGAAAGTGATAGATTTAAGGAAAAAGTTACGGCAGTTAATAAGTCTTGATGTAAATAGTAATTATTTGAACCTGAGTGGAAAGGTCGCTTTCAAGGAGGAATGGGATAAAATTAAGTTAGAAACCCAAGTATTAGGAAGTAGACTGGAGGAATCCATTGAACAGGGACTAACATTGGACATAGTTAGGTGTGAAACAAAAATAAATCATTGGCAGCGCCGACTAACTAACTTAAGTAAATTGTTTAAAAATCGAAGAAAAGGATATAGCTAAACATGCTGAAAACCGGAATAGTATATTAAGTGAATTGTTGTTAAAAATAAAAAAACTTAAAAATTGACAAGGAAACATCTGATAACTTGGTGCGTAAGTTATCTGATTCCAATCTGGAAATAGAAGGTGAGCTGGAAGAGGCTAGTAAACCGGAAGTGAAAGATAAATCTGGTCTAAATATGAGAGATGAGGTGTTTGTTTCGGGACGGCCACATTTAAGTTATAATAAACTACCGAACCCCATTGAGCGTTATTTGAAAGAGTTAAAAATATGCGATGGATTAAATGTTCAAGAATTATTAGAATTCTTTAAAAATAATCTTGAAACTTAAAAAGGAAACTAGATGTACGGAAGAGGACATTATGGAGATTGCGATTTCACATAGTCAGGGAGCTCTTTTGTCGAAACTATTGGAAATAAAACAGGACAATGTCACGGTCAAATTAATGCTTGAAATATTATTGAATTATTTCGTGCCATATCATCAGCGTGAACTTTTGAAATTTGAAAAGGTGCACCGTCCCCAAAGATATAATGAAAGCTTATCCAACTACATTATAGACATTAAGGAATCAGTAGAAGTACTTTGTTGTAATATAAATGAAAGGGATGTTGTGGAATTAATTAAGGTGGGAATTAATCCTGAAACCAGAAATAAACTAGTGTTTATGGGAAATCCGAGCACATATTCCGAACTGGATGAGATGTGTATAAGGGCGAATAATGTAGGTTATGCTGACAACGTGAGGAAAACAGGGAATAATTTGAATGTGAATAGGAAGTATAATGTACCGGTTAACAGCATCAGGGCGAGGCAAGAAACAATAACTTATTATAAATGTAATAGACCTGGTCATTATGCTTATCAGTGCCGGGAGGTAAACAGGAAACCTGTTGTAAACCAGCGGAGACCCATTGTAAACCACACTCCAGCTATAAACCCCGAAAATGTAGCTCATAATGTACAGGAGTCAAAAAAACTAGTTAGTAGGGAAAGTTCGAACAATGAGTTAAGGAAGGGCGAACTTTCCCGGTTACCTAAAATTGTGTCCAACAAAAATTCACATGAATTATCTGCTAAATTAAATCATACTTGGCAAAAGAAAAATTCGGAAAATATCAGTTCATTGCCCAGCTTAGAAATAGATTTTGGCAAGAATATATCATTAAATGTATTATTAGATACTGGTAGTAGTATAAATATAATAAGTGATAGACTGTATAAACTATTATTAGAGAATAAGATTGTAAAGTGTTACCAGTTATCTAACCTGACATGTATGAGTGCTGAAAATAAAAAAATGTCCGTAATCGGCAGTGTAAATATAAAAATAAAAATAGATATGTTCACCTGGAAAGTGGAATTTGTTATAGTGAAGGACTTAGCTCAAAAGGCAATTTTAGGAGCGAACTTTATAAAACGTTCTGGTTTGTTAATAGACTTGAAAAATAATTGTTGTCGATTTGACTTTAATATAGAAAAGTGTATAAAATTTGTGCAAAATATTACAGTAGCGTGTATGAACACCAATCACACTTATAAAATAGGATGCGAAGAGGCCAGTAATGAAATAATAAAAATTATAAAGGAATTTCCAACGGTATTTACCGACAAAATTGGTAAAAACTCTAGATTATGAGTATAAATTAAAAGTTAAAGATCATGAACCCGTAAAACTTAGACCATATCCATTGAATCCACCTAAACAATTAAAAATAAAAAAAATTATTGACGAATTATTGGAACAGGACATTATTCAACCAAGTGTGAGTCAGTACTCGAGTCCAGCCTTTTTAGTAGGTAAGGAAGATGGAAAATCGGAAAGATTAGTAGTTAATTACAAGGAGTTAAACAAGAAGTTGGAAGGAGTGAGTTATCCTATAGGCGACATGCACGAACTATATTACCATTTGAAGGGAAACAATTATTACTCAGTAATAGACTTAACCAAAAGTTTTTATCAAATAAGTTTAGCGAAGGAAAGCCAGGAGTTAACTACGTTCTCGGTACCTTTCGGAAGTTACAGCTTTAAACGAATTCCTTTTGGATTATTAATTGGAAGTGGGGTATTGTCGTCATATATGAATAAAATCTTAGGAGAATTGAGATTTACTTGCACTCTCGCCTTTTTGGACGATATTATTGTGTATTCGAAGACATTGGAGGAACATTATATGCATTTGAAACAAGTGTTAGAGTGTTTAAAGAAAAATAATCTTACTGTGAATCCGGGAGAAAGTAAAATTTTGTTATAATGAAATTAAATTTCTGGGACATTTGGTTTCCAAAGACACTATAAGAATGGACCCTGACCGTACACGGACGTTATTAGAATCTCCGAGGCCCCGGGACAAGAAAGGTATTGCGAGATTCATAGGGATGACTAGTTATTTCTCTAAATTTATTCCAAATTATGCGGAAATAGCTCATCCACTCAATGAAATGAGGAAGAAGTCGTCCAAATTTGTGTGGGACCAAAAATGTCAGGAATCGTTCGATAAACTGAAACGAGCGGTTACCCGTCCCCCCGTGTTAGCCATCCCTGACTTCAACAAGGAGTTCACAGTCCAATGCGACGCGAGTGATAAGGCCCTCGGTTCCTGTTTATTACAGGAAGCGGACAATGGACATTTAAAACCGGTGGCCTATTATTCGAGAAAATTTAACGAAAGTGAGGTGAAACTTACTACCTATCAAAAGGAAGCTTTGGCAGTTGTCTGTTCAATAAATAAATTCTGTAATTTCCTAGAAATGAGACCATTCAACTTAGTGACCGACAACTCAGCATTGGCTTGGGTATTGTCCCACTTTCGTAAGTTAGGAAAATTAGGGCGCTGGGTGGAGGTTATATTGTCTCTACCATTTAAAATTACGCATGTTAAAGGTAATCAGAACCCAGTAGCGGACTATTTATCTAGATTATTTCAAGATAGTGAAGTTGACCACAATGTGTTACATGAACTAGAAAAATTAGTGAATAAGGACAAGATGAATGATAACTCTATAAAAATGAACAATGAAACTGTAAATAATAAGGACTTAGTAATAAGAGAGGAAACAGTGTCTATAAATAGTATAAGTACGATGCCTTTTAGCTTTATGGACTTAAAAACGCATCAGAAGCAGGATGTAAATATAACTAAAATTATGGAGGGTGTATTGAACTATACCAATAGTGATGTTTACAGTGTGGAAAAAGGGGTGTTATTTTATGTGAACAATAAAAACAATTCTAAAAGGATCTATTTACCTGAGCACTTATTCAAGGTCGTATACGAGTATTATCACAACTCATTGTCTGGCTGTCACTTCGGCATTTTAAAAACACAACAGAAAATAAATGAAAGGTTTTATCACCCTAAACTAAATGATTATGTGAAAAATAATGTAAAATGTTGTGAAGTGTGTTTGAAAGCAAAAAGTAGCAACTGGAGGGACCAAGGACCTTTGAACAGCAATCTGAGCAGTCGTCCAATGCAGAAGTTATATATGGATATTTATGGGCCATTACCTGCGTCTTCCAATCGAATGCAATACATCCTGATAGCTGTAGATGACTTCACCAAATATAATTGGATAATGCCACTCAGGAAATGCACCTCAGGTAATGTAATTAATGCATTAGAAAATAATATTTTCAAAAATTTTTCTTTGCCTGAAGAATTTGTGACGGATAATGGAACATATTTTGTCAGCGAGGAGTTCAAAAATTATTTGTTTAATTTGGGCATAAAACAAAGGACCATTATACCTTATACTCCTCAAGGAAATAAAAAGTGAAAGGCAAATTCGAAATTTAAATCAAATTCTGACAGCTTATTATCATGACTGTAAAAAGAATTGGGACAAGGATTTGTACCATGTTGCAAATGGCCCTAAATACTTGTCACAATGAAAGCATAAAGTCGTCTGCATTTGAATTGATGTTCAGTTTCAAAGCAAATGATGGTTTGTCACTAAAATGGCAAATTAAAGATATTTGTGATGAAAAATGGAGCAAAGATAAGAATGCAAAGATGGTTGAAGCTATTCAAAATTTAAAAAGACAAAATGAGCTGAATTCGAGAAGAAACCGATACAACCGAAATCACAGGCAATTAAAAATGTATGATGTAGTCTATTGTAGAATTACAAATCAGCGATATAAGCTAGATCTGAAATATGAAGGACCATTCAGAATAATTTCAATTATTAGCTCCAACTCATATGTGGTTCAAAATTTAAAAGAATTGAATTAATTCCGTAGAATACACTTGCAGGATGTGAAACCCACTGGGGAAAGAAGAATGCATATTTAAATATAACAAAAAACAATATAATTACCTAAGGGTAAATAATTTTGGATTACAAAATAAAAAAAAAGAACTGATTAAAAATTATGACGAATTAAATTAGTTGTAAGAGTGAAGAAAAACTATATTGGATGTACGCTGTATGTATGTATGTTTGATTTGAGAAATTTCAGTGACAAGGAAGATTAAATTAAAATATATTGAACAATTGAGGAAATTCTACAGCCCTGTTAAATTGTAAATATTAACTTGAATTGTAATGTTGTAAAAATGTATTTTAAACTTGAAGAAACCTCAAGAGGAATAAAAAAGTTTATGATTTAGATAAAAGGGCACAGGTGAAGTAAACAGTTGCGATAACTACATGGTTTGGGAGAGGAGGAGTGTATTAAAACAATTCAGTATTTATTTTCTGAATAATGCACAAATCCGAAACTCATGGTCCGTAATTAATGTTATTAACATGTGTTATTTATGTTTGTATGTAAATTAATAACTAACACGAATGTTGGAATATTAATTTAAACTTGTTAGTTTGATAAAATTTATGCCAAGGAAGAGGGGAACAGAAGAAAAAAGACTGTTATTTCTATGATAAACAACGGTATAGATAAAAATAATAAAATAAGAACTGACACACCCCGTCTGGGGATATGTTTTAATTCTATATGAAGCTGCGGCAACCAGTGAATGGGCGAGCCAACACACACAGCCGTGCAGGGCAAAGGTTCCAAGGACGACCCAACTAGTTACGGACCGGACCTGCAATAAACATCCCACAACAACAACCACCGACTACCTCGTTCTACCCATTGTGAAGGATTATCTGGATGGACTATCTTTATGGTAGGACTTAGAATTGTAAAAAGGTAGGTGGCAATTGGACTCTTAATATTTGCCATAGTTTAGGTCAAGGTTTCTATTGGGGAATTTAATTGTTAAGTTTTCAAAAAAAACAATCTGATAATGTATGGACTCTTTTAAAAGGAATTTATAATAATTAACGCTTGGTTAAAATAACTTGACAACTAGTATGCTGCCACTTCTTACAACTATTTATCAAAATAAATTAAAACAAATATTATAAATAAAAAAAAGGGTTTTGTAGAATTGATGATGCATGTTAAGGCTAGGTGGAAATACAATTTCTAAAGGATGTGAGATAAATTTCTAAGATTTAAGTATTAAACTTGGCAGATACCAAGCGCTTTAAGGGGGGGGTGTGTATACCAATTACATGGTATACTTTAAATAAAAATAAAAATTTAATAAATAAAATTTTATTTTAGAATTGTAAATGGATAGGGAATAAAAAAGTAAATTTATATTGTAATCCAGCGGCAGGCACAACGCGCTTGGAATCTGGTCTAGACCTGACTTGATGGCAGTGAATGCTAAACAATAGTCTACAGTGGACTCAATCTTTTGTTAGGCGGCGAACCTGCGTTGAGAGTGATTCAAACAGGCCTGCAGGAACAGGAGCGTAGTCGGTGCAGGCCAAGAAAACACGCTCTGCTTGCATTCCGAGTTGAGAAGCGATAGAGTAAAGTCTTTAGTGCGAGTTTAAAAGTAGTGTCGGGCGTAGGATCCGTTGGTATAGATTATTTTAATACCAAACTCCAAGACCTTCACGACCAAAGAGCTAAGTACTTTTGACTGAATTATTAAATTTTTCTAAATTTGAAATTTGAAAATTTAAGAAGTGAATTAATTTGAAATTGGAATTGAAATTTGAAATTAACGATCAAATTCTGTTGAGTGTGGACTAATATATATCTAAATTGTAAAGGAGTTATTTATTTAAAGTCAAACGTAAAAATTTAATTGAAATTATAGGGATTCTAGTTAAAATTAAGAGCTGCAGATGCTGCACCATATCCTGTAGGAACTTGTGAAAAATTCCTGTTGAGAACTGTTTAGATTTGTTTGAGAATTTTATTTTAAAGAAGTTTATAATTTTTATTTTATTAGTTTTGAGAAGAAGCCTATTTATTTTATTTCATACAAATTTATTCAAGATTATTATTTTATTTTATATTTTATACACACGTATTTGGAGGACAGTGAGTCCATGTTAAATCGAAAGTGCCTTGCCTAAGGAAGTAGTAATTTTAAACTATTGTGCAAAACATTTCATTGGTGGAATACAAGGTTAATAATTGAAATTTGGATTGATTTAATAAACCTGAATATTTCTAAAAAGGTGCAGTTTTAATTTCTACCAGTATCTACTTAAATCTTATGAGTTCGAGAATATTTAAGGTCATCATAATAAAAACAAAAAATTTTGTATATTAACATTTAGTATAAGAAAGTAATGTTGTATTATTATTAGCTAAAAAATCGTTAGATTTATTTACCAACCCAAATGGAAGACATAAGTATTTAGTTCAAATAATTAATGAAATCTCTCTCTCTCTCTCTCTCTCTCTCTCTCCCCCTCTCTCTCTATTTAATAAAACATATTTATTGACTATATTGTTTATACAAAGCGAGACATTGTTCAATGTGTGAAAACCTAGAGGCAGTTTAATTACAAATGCCAGTATCTTTTGGAAGGAGTTTTCTGAATAACGCTTTTTAAATGAAATATTGACTCCATTCGAGAAGTGGTCTTTTCTCTAGACTGTCAGAAACAGCCTTGTGTTAATGGATTCTTTAGAAACGTAGTAAGCTTCTCTAAATCTGTTTACAAACACTTAGTGGTGTGGTAACACCCATTAATAGAAAGTCTTGAAATATCTTACATGTTTATTTTAATATTCTGTCATATAAATATTCATTAAAAGATAGGAACACTCCACATTTGTCTTATTTGTTAAATTATTTTCTTTATTAAAATCTGCCCTTCAACTCGTTTTGTTTGACGTAGTCCGTGGATTTAAAAAACCTTTTAAGATTGCATTGTGTAAGTTTTTATTTTAACTCTTTTATTTTATGTTTTACTTATTATTATGGTTACCTTTAAACCATGTTAAATTGTTCGAACACTCAGCTAAATCACAAGTAGTAACATAGATCACCATCGAACCTAAAATCCTTCATATTTAGGAAACTTGATGCAACATAATAATTCTATATTACAGTAGGTTATTGAGACAGACAGACAAATATACAAAACCATTTCCTCAGCCCTCAAGTGGTAAGGTTCTCTAACGCTCAACCAACGAGAGATTTTGTAAATGAGAATATCCCCTCAACGGCCATGATCATTGTTCTGAATCGATTGGGTTCAAAACCACCACTGTCTGTACGAAGTACCAATATTTAATATCAAAGAGCTTGCAGATAAAATCACATCTATTACCCATTACTAATTATCAACTGAAACAAGCTTGACGTATATATTACTTATGCATTTAACATAAAACAGATTTAAAAGTTTTTTAAAAGCAATAATGGAAATTGATGTGAGATTTTTTTGAGTTTGAAGATATTGTATTGTTGTACCTGTCACGAAAGAAGTAACACAAAGTAGGTTTCAAAAATTTACCTCAACTAAATAGATTTTACAATTTGTGGCGGTAGCCTTTTTATATTAATAATTAATGCATAAGTAATACGAATGTTTTAAGGCATCACGAACTTTGTATGAAATGTGATATCAGATAGGTATCACCTAAAGTATCTCATACTAATGAAAACTGAGAGAGTATATGTGGAAAAAGCATTTGAAAACTGCCTGAAATTAATAGTTTGTTTGAAAAGACCCTTTGCTAATAATCTTTTAATGGAAATAAAAAGTAAAAAAAAACTTTTAGGATTTAAGAAAACCTTGTTGCATGTTAGCTGTATGGACATATTACACCTTGTTCGCCAATCCATGTATAACTGATTATAAATAAGGTAGGTACGTATGTCATAACCTATTAAATAAACATTGTCTCTACGTCTGCCTACCATAGTAACCAGTTACCTTGATACTATGTCATATTTCCGGTTCTTAAAAAATCAGTAGATAAACTCCACTTATTTACCTTAATGTCATCAAAATACTAGGGTAATTTATTGACCGTTTGAATTCACCACGTCGGCTGAAAATTATTTCTTTATCAAACTCAAAAAAAATTTTATAAATACAGCAAAAAACATTATAAAACTTTTCTTTATTATTAGTTTGATTTATTGTCCAATATATAAATTGTATAGTCATTTTTTAGAGATTAGATTAGGAACACTATTGCGTAAGAAATGAATTATGTACGTTTTATGTTTAATTATATTGAAAAATTGCTATTGTTGAGATATGACTTTTATATATTGAATACCTTGTATGAGATAAATCTATGAAAATGTTTCAATTCCTTCTAAAGGAGGAAAGCTGGATCAGGTCTTGTATCCTGGCAACATACTTCTGGCAAAAGATATTTGTAGGGCAACTATAATAGTGGACACTTAGCCTCTCAAGAAACATTACTTAAATAAATCCAGTAATCACTAATGTTTAAGTAACCATCTTAAGAAATCTCATAACTCCCTGAAAGTCAAGTGTCTTTATTCCTTGAAGGTGAAGTGTCTTTACCTACACCAGATTAATATAGCAGGTTTTGCTGGTTTAATTAATTCAAGCGCCTCGTTTGAAGTTTCTATTTAAGGCTTCTGGAAAGTTTTGCAAATCAATGCTCGTATTAGGATCATTAGATATGACACCCAGGGTAATGTATAATATTACGATGAATATAATATTAATTCCAACAGACGATACAATTTTTTGCAAGTAAAACTTTCCCATTTTGACTAGTTTAGAATAACAAAGATTTGAAATTCTCCAAAAGTGATAAAAAAATATGCTAGACAATTTTCAGTTAAGGTGTCAAAGAATAATTAATTTTTAATTTTAAAATTAAGATGAATGTGTCTTTAAATGTTACACATAAATATTTTGTTTTATAAAACAATTTCCGTTTCAATTAACTATAACGTTAAGTATTTGTAGGATATATTGCATAGAGTTGCAAACTGTAATGAAAATACCAGTACATAAGTACTACTATTAAATTAAGTATTATACAAATGATGCACTTATGATGAAATACTTCAATCACTAAACTAATTATCACATTTCCGAAACATATAAAAGTATAAAGTAAATACCAATCCTAAAATCTGAGAGATAACAGTAAATTCCTGCTCACTAAATATCACTAATGTGAGACACAAATGTATCTATGGAGCGCCTTACAGCAGCTCATGGACTTGTTAACTCCCCTCTCTTATCGCAATGATATCACTTGTACCAGATTATATGTTGTTAGCAGAACCAGTTACAATACAAAATGTCTGAATGCTGTATACAGCAATACTGTAAATAGAGTTAGTTAGGTATTAGGTTAGTTGGAGCTTACTAGTACTTTACATCGTACTATCTTCGTGTATGATAAATTCAATCTCATATTAAATTAAATTAACTCATTGGAAATTATGCTACATTAAATGTAAGATTTTTATGTAAGAATAATTATTAACCTTAATAGTTGTATTCGTTCAGTACAAATACGATCTAGTAATGTAGCAAGCACGATTCTCGCCTCCTATCATTCAGGTCGGAACAAGCATCTACAATGACAGCACGTATCTATACACACGTTTTCCCTGGTGTTAGTCTGACATGACTCCGCCATTACGTTACCAAATACGTACGTAGGTGCTGTTAGTTGTTTTTTTGGACTGTGTGAACTCTTTATAAATTCCCCGGTTCCAGTTCTTGTGAAACATACAGGTATCCTGAGGCAGCTTTTGTTCCTGTGGCTAAAAAATTTGCCTAAATTTGCTTAAACAAATTTTTCTGGGCAGAAGGCTGGCAACTGCATTTAACGTCATTTTGTAGGATTAAATGTCAGGCCAAGAAATTACAACATAGTCCCCCAAAGCTATGTTAGTTAGTTCTGCATTAACCAGAGATAACTTGAAGCTGCCAATTGCTAAATTACAATCCCTTCATCAACAGATTACCTTACTATTATTATATTCCCTTAACACTTATGATGTTGCTGCCTGTAAGAAGTTTAATTTTCAAAGCTGTCAATGGTTTTAATGATATCAGAGAAACACAGACTTTAATGTGCAAGGACCCATTAAACCTCTTTTATGACTCAATTAAAGCAGGTAGTTTTTGTAGGATAAATTTTGGTTTATTAACTCACATGTTCTTGTGTTCTACTACTACACAAAATACTAAAGCGTGTTACGCATGATAACGCGGTTTTCCTATGTTTATATACTAGTAGGATTGTTTGGCTTAAAATGTCGGCATACACTATTTTTATTAAATACTTACTGATATAGTTATGAGGTGGACCTTTTTCCAACTGAAAATTCAATAATAAATGTCTGCTTAGGTGTTTCTTTGTTGAAAATTCAACGATGCTCCAATAAAGGTCAACGAGGCGGAATTCATATGAGAAGTAACCGATGGGTTGGATAACATTCATTAGAAAATCATCCCTCAAGCGTCCCACATATGCCTCACCTTCACCTACGTTTACTGAATAAATGACATTCGGGAATCGTCAATCTGCAGGTAGGATTGATCACAAAATTAGAATGATTTCTCAAAGAAATACTCATAAGGAGGAGAGACAGTGGAAGACTGGATGCAATATGATTTTCCTCTGACTAGGACAAGGTTTTAAAGGGCATTCGTACTATATTATATCTCAACACTCTTATCAGATGTACAGTTTATATGAGTGGATCGAATATACGAAGGTGTTGCAGAAAAGAATAATTTATGTCTGCTTATTTCACAGAGTGTTCTCCTTGAAGCTAAGATAGTGGAAATATGGTGTATTCTTACAGATTTAGTAACTAATAGAGGCCTAGTTTTGTTATTCTTCTTTTTTAAAGTGGTGTTCTAAGGAAAACTCTCCATTAGGCGTATTTTTAATCTTCGGAATTTCTATTTTTTTAGTTTTTGGACTTTCTGACTAACATCATACATACCGTTACCATAAATATTCATAGTACATAGGTTCACCATAAACATGTTAAAAGGAGGAGTAAACTGTTTTTTTAAGTAACGGCCTGTTAGGACTGTCACAATGTTTAATTTTATTTAGTTGGAAGCCATATAAACATTCATTCGTTATTATGGTAGTCGCCTGTGAGAAAACACATTTACAATTAAAAATGTTGAAATTATGAATGCAAAACACTTTTTAGAGAATGTTTTCCAACATTTAAATTAGATTATTTGTCCCTTATTACATTTTTCTTTTTGACGTTATAAATCTTTAACCTACTCTCACACTGTTCTGTATGTTTAATGGTTTGCTTCCAATTAAGCTCGTTACAGAATGTATTTTCCTGTTCATTATAAAGAATATAAGACAACAAGGCAGACACAGTTATCCATGGAGGAAGATTAATTTAGTCTGAAGTAAATTCCTTTTAGTGAATTGCGTCAAAATAAAACCGAATAACAGTTTAGAAAGAAAAGATAAACGTTTGGTTAATTTTTCATGTGGGTTTCTATTGAAACCTCACGTTAGTTTGAGTGTACACACTCGTTATCCACCTATTTTTACCTAACTCTTTTAGTCATAATGATGGTACTGTATTGAACGTTCTCTCGTTCTTTTACTTCAATTTTTTCGTCTAGCTAGACATAGGTTTAGAAGACTCGTATTTCTTACTTGATATAAATGCTATTTAATTTTTAACTCTACATTACAATAATTGAATTTTATTTTTTGCCTTTCTTACATAATTATATTGTAAATGAAAACATTATTTTATCTAGTTGTAGTATATCTTTATCGAATATTTAAAATGGACTGTCCTTTTAGAAGCATGCCTTTACTAGCATAATATCATGTTTTAATTTATTTAATTTAGAGCAAAATAAGATATAGATTTTATTTCACAGTTCCAAGATAAATGCCTTAAACGATATACTTTGGAAAAACTGGCTATATACAAATTAGAGTTTCTCTGTGATCCAATAACAGTAACAAAAAAGTTCCGGGTAACTTACGAAACTCCTTCACTGTGTTATGACAAATGAAACACAAGTGATGACAAGGATATGTCAAAACAATTTTGTTCAACTCTACATATCAGTTACAACTAATTTAATATTCCAATTATAAAACTAACGCTTCTCTAGTTGTTATTACTTGGCTCCAATAATTCAAGCATCTTTCATTTAATAACAACATTGCAATATTTGAAGAAACAAACTTGAACTTAGATTTGAGATTAAATTTAAATTTAATTTCTATGGGCTTTATATGGGTAAAAATAAGTCGTATTGTCATGTTTTAATTGCTTATTTTGTAAAATGGATATATTTGTGTAAGAGGGTAAGTTTAAAATGGAGGACATTACATTATATATATATATATATATATATATATATTATATATATATATATATATATATATATATATATATATATATATATATATATTTTATCTTACCTGCAACTTAAAGAATGTGGTATAAACTACGGGAAAGTAATAGTATGAAATAAAGTCTGTGGTATAGACAGCAGAGTTGGCACTGAATCCCTCTGGCCCTATTATAGAGCTAGCCACTTACTCCCTGCAGCACTTTATACTTTATTGTTATGTGGTTTAAACTTTTACAAAATTGTATACTTCGCAAATGGATTTTCATCAATATTTTCAAACCGTGAATAATTTACAAGATTTATATTCTCAAAAAACAATAATTAATTTTTGCTTATAATATCTGTATATCAAACTTTGTCATTCTAAGTTATTTGGGTTTCATCAAAGATTTCGTGAATAGTTTATGCTTTTACATTGATATCCTTACTAAATTTATTCTTTTATAGTAGAAAAATAATGTTCAGTTGTTCTTCGCGCAACTTAGAAAATCAACGATTGCAGCAATTTTAATATATTTCAAAGCATAGACTTAGTTACACATACATCTCTCAAATTAAAATAAATTACTCAATTACCTATTTAATTATAATTTAGTACATCGTTACTAACATAATTATGTAAAGTTAGGATCAAAATTATAAATATTCTTATTGTTTCGTTCTGTTTCTCTTAATTTTAATAGAATGTTTCGTTAAAAATATACTTTACATAAATTATGTATATTTTATGCGGTATTATTAATTATACTTGGTCAAGAATTGTTTAAATTTGTAAAAATCAATATTACATACTTATTAAACATACATTTTATATTTTAAAAATGATCTCTCTCGTTTTGCCATCAAATTAATTGTTCTAGAGTAAATAAATGTAAAAGATGTTTTGGTACTGCAAGTATTGTTTATATTTCTGCTTTCATTTGTTTGGGTTTATTTTTGTTTTTATTTTAATCAAATATAGTACAATGCTCTCATTACGACACATTAAGTGTGTTACCTGAAAAGCTAAGAAGTTATAATTTCTCTACAATGGCTTAAAATTGTTCAAGTTGTTACCAGTTCGTTAAAGGTATTCTATAATATATTGTTAGAGAAAAATACATGAAAATTCAGAGCTACTGGTAAAACATAGATTTAGGGGCCGACTTTAGAATCCAATTTTTAAACTTAAATCTAAAGTGGATCAAAAGATTGGAATATGTTTTTATGTCTATCACTTCTACAAAGTAAAACATTTATTACATAAAATTAAAATTGCACAGCTTAATTAATTTGACGTCGTATATCAGGATTGGTTGGAAGGATGTTTAATAATCAATCCTCATGATGATCTTGTTTTTCAAAAAAAAAAAAAAAAATGAGTGGAAACCCATGGGTAACAGCTAGGTTTTATACATCTAAAACTGGGAAAAAATATCTGGAACGGACTGTAGATCGGAACGGAACAGACACTTTTGGTACGGGTTTCTATGGTTAATGGTTTGTTTGCGAATCTGACTTACATAGTTTACCTAGTGTAATACAGTACAGTAAACAATTTCTTCTTAAATATGTCTCTTTACGGTTAATCATAAGAGAGGAGAGCAGGTCATAATATCCCTAATTGTACAAAAAATAAAGACATTTTGCATTCCATGTGCCTGTCTGTGTGATTACTCTTTAATCTTGGTGCACAGGGTTATGTTGGTCTAAAAGGAAGAATATTTTGGTTTTACGAGTATGTTAAAATAGTCACACGGAAGCAGTGTTATAAGTAACGCCGTTAATAAATGCCGTGAATAATTCAAACTCTAAAGAAAGTGCTTAATCACCAGTATTCAAAGGACGTTTCGTTTTTGTTGTTTAAGAAATTGTATGTGGCAAGTATTTCTACAAAAGATGCTTTAAGAGAATCCACTGATAACAGGATATCTGAGTTCATTATTGGTGGAGAGCTCATCTGTCACAATATCTCTAACAGCTGCCGAACGTCACAATCACAGAGTAATCTGTCACAGAGCACTTCTTACTCTGTTTGTAAAACGAATCACTGCAATCAAAGGAAAACTTTTTGTACAAAAACACAATATATTTTATTTATTTTTATGTATAGAACCAATCTCAAGTCAAGCTATGTTTCGTAGTATTATGTTTTAAAATATTGCTAAATTCTTTGGTAAAATTCATGGAAAGATTATATTTTGATAGTTTTTTTCATTTTCTCATCAGACGCACAATTGAGTACACTAAGATATTTTAGATGAAATTACAATTCGATGTGTGCTAAAGGACCTAATTAGAACGTTTTAATAGATTTAACCCTTCACCCCATAGCTATTTCAAGAAAACTTGGTTGTACAACCGTGCTTATAGATCGTATCTAAAACATTATTGTGCAATCAGTTGTGCACCTGATGAAACAATTGGAATACGTCTTCTTTTAGATTACAATATGTGACTACTGGGTAAACCAGAGAGAGCATTATTCTGTTCAATAAATCAACTATGTGGAAACAGTATTACCAGTTTGTTTTAAACATCGCTCTTTTTATGTCTATAAACGGACGTAGCCTCTAAATTCGAGGAGTCAATTTTGACAGTGTCACGCTGCTGTAAGAGGAGGCGAAATGGAGCTAAACTCATATAAATCCTTTTTGTTTATCCTTGCTTATAATTACTTTTTGATAAATAAAAAATAAGCTGTGTAGTTTATGATATTAAAGAAAAGTGTATTCCTAAAATAAATATATTTCTTCAAAAATATCTATATGTGTATATAGTAATATGTTATAATTACCATTGGAAAATATTGTACTTGCAAAATATTACGATTTCGAAAAGGTATGATGGTTGTTCCTTATTAAATAATACCTTAATGTATTTTTATATAATACAAATAAATAAATAATTTTAAACCATTTTTTTCGAGCGATATCTTGTAGTTAGAGATACTTAAGATAGCCCCTTTAAGCCCATGACATTCAGTTCACCTAGTACTTTGATAACGCTTAACTTAAAACTACTTTATATGATAAAATTAAATATTTAAAAAAGGTTTCATTCTTTACTTTAAAATTTTAAAATCTAATTTTGCTTATGAAATTGTGAGATGACCGCTTAGAAACTGGAAGAAAATCACTTGTTTCATATAATTTATCAAGAGTATTGATATATTAACATTGCTGTCATTGTATTGTGTTGTTATTACAGAACAAATAATTCGTAAGAAATTACAAATAAACAATCTGATTTCCTACCCTTACCTTAATGATTGAGCCTAATTTTGTTCAAACTAAAGCTCAACAAGTAAAGGAATACATTTCAAGTATGTCATAGTTTCAATAAACGCGTGGAAAATACTCTTGTTCATAAAACAATAGAAGGAAGTATTTTAATATGCATGAAAATCTACTAAATGTGTTTACCAAATGAGTTCTTTGCAAGAGCTCTCAGTAAATGTAATTAGTAGACTCATCTTGTCGTCTGTTATCATTATAAAACGCTCATGGATGTGAATTGTAACGGCATCGTTAAGGAAAATGTCCTCATAAATGATGCGGAAAATCATGAACAGTACCCTGACGATAGACTGAAAAAGTATATTTTAAAGAAGTGAAGTGCTTTATTACATGCATTAATAATGTGTTACCTAAAGTGATATATTGTTTTTACTTTTTCATATTACATACTATTTGTTATGTTTTCCCACTTAGTTGTTGACAACACACTTAAAATGTTATATTAATGGTCACAGTAACATTATCTAGTCGGAACATGTTTAACTTTCACTTTTTCCATATGTGTATCATAATGCAATTCATAACATTAAACTCATCAAACTTCATATATTTCCTTCAGGTTTTGACGATATCATTAAAACATCCACTGATACATATCAACGGAACGGAATACCACTTAAACTCGTAGACCGCTGTAAAACTTCAAGGCAGGAATTTATTATTATATGCATATGCTGTGATAAATATAAGTAAACACTTGAAAAAACGCTTTGAAGTATTTACTTGTAAACCTGCCTCAATTATCTATGATTTAACCCCAATATTTAATATTAACATTGAATGACCAACCAAAATTTAAATTTGTGCACTTAACAAAACAAACAAACAGTTAGCTTCGTAAAATTGTACATAGCGTAATGAAATTAACTATTAATATAGTATAGTACCTTTAATTTTCAGCTAGCAAACGTGCAGATCTGACAGATTTACGCCAGCAATAAATAACGTTTTCAGTGTACTCGTTGGTCTGTGAAATGTGAAATTGCGCTGTAATATATTTACGCACATGTTTAGCAAGAATTTGTGCTGATATGGCAGGTTTTGCAATAAATCACTTTCTCAGTGTAACCGGTAGTCTGGGAGATGTGACACTGAGCTGTAAAATAGTTCTACACTCATTGCCATGAAGCACATGTAGAGTTCAGACAATGGCGTACAACGTAATATTGTGTTAACACGAAAGTATTACACAACTTTAATATCTTTTAGAAACCTAAACCTCTTTTACTTAACACCTGTATTACAAATTCCAGCAACAATTTATTACAATTAATACAACTATATAACGTTCTTTAAGGATGCTGTTAAAAAACATTAAAAAAATTTTTTCTATAACAAAACCTAGATTTTTCAGTTAGTACGTCAGTCTCACTTTGCCCGAGGTAGATAATTCCTTAAACGAATATTTTACATATGTCAAATGAGATATTCTACAAATGCTACACACACAAATTCACAGCCTTATAGTTACAAATTAATTGTAAGCATAGACTTCTGCGACTATTACACATTTATTATTACTTCTCTTAAGGGGACCCGGAACGCCCATCTTTGTAATGTTAATATAAGGAACATTTTCTCAGAAACTGTATGTAGTACAGGCTTGAATTTTTTAGCACTGTTTAAGTAACTCTTGATACATATGTTGAGATTTTTATAGGTGTGAATGTGCTAGTATAACTGAAAAAAAAATTATTTCATAATATCGCTTTTGAAATTTTTTTTGTATTATATTTTTTTAAATACACAAATATTAACTATATCCAGTGAAAAAAACTCAGTATATGTATCATAGCAACCTACACACTGTGCAAAATATTAAATTAATATCTGTAATAGTTTATGAGATTATGTTCCTTTTATGTAAAAAAAATTAAATTTTCGGAAAACGGCAAAAAACTGAAAATACTTATTTTATTCAAGACCATAATACATTCCAGCCATATAAGCTGGTGTTTCTTCTTCGTCTTGTCCAAGTTTTCTTTTATTTAGCTTGTTCTTCCTTCTAGCTTGCCTAACAAAGTCTTACACTGCTTTTTCAGCACTTCGCATACGTTCAGAGTCCAATAATTTCAACGCGGTTATTGTGCGAATACCTGGTTGAAGACCCATTTCATGTAGGACTCTGCATTTTCTAATGTGTCCATCATTGTAACTGGAAACTGCTTCATACACTCCAAATTCAAGAGTTTTTAGAGTAACAACATTATTTTTAGGAATCCTAGCCCATACGACACTATTGACACACTCGTTGACATTTTGCGTCTTTCCATGTAAACATTTTTTTAGTAGGTTTTGGTGAACGAGTGCCCTGAAGGTTAGCTTTATTGCAGCCATTATAGACTCTGGCATAGCATTATTCCATTAATATTTATTATTAAACATTATTAATAGTTTACACAGGCAATAATTTGATGCGCACCCTTATATTTGAGCAAAATGTCTTGTGCAAACATATTTTAACTAATTATTGTGAGGTAAATATGTTATTATAATTAGAAGTATTATATATCAATGAACTCAGAATGAGCCATATTTTAATAAAAAAATATGAAATAGAAATTGAAAAAAATTCATTTTTTGGGTTTCCGGGTCCCCTTAATTAATTAGTAATCCCGTGTAGATTATATTCTAAGGGACTTACTCAAAAATATATCCAGTCTATGCATATCTTAAAAGATGTCCAAAGTATAGCGCTTTGAAGGAATATAACTATTCTGGATATTTGCCGTGCCTCAGTGATAAAACAAATTAGTAACACTATGTTTTAAGATCTGAATCTAATCTCTTCCTTAGATGAACATATAACCTAAAACATAACTTTATAACTTTGGTTAAAGTAAATTATAATATTATATTACACAATTATATTAAAGTTAATTATACTAAAGCGTTGCCACACTTGTATGTTATGAATCGTAACAAACATATTGTGTGTTAACTCCAAGGACACTAAGAAGTAACTAATAAAAAAAAGAATTAATAATTAAAAAGGAACTGCTCGGTGTATATTGTTAGTCGGTGATTAAGGAAAAATTATGACCTGTATTCTGTTATCTTGTAGTCGGATTCTTCTATCGTCTGAAGGAAACATCACCCTATAGGACTTTGTATAGTTTTAGTAAAGCTTATTTGTAGTCTCTACCAATAGCTTGCCAAGGTGAATATAATGATATCAATATTTATTTCACTTATTTTATATTTTTTTAATTTTAATTTATATTAATTATACTTTATCTGATTTCGCAGTGGAACTTTTGCTATAGAATTCAAACAAAATAACTCTTGTTATAAAGTTCATATCAGACCTATATGATAGCAGAACTGCTGTTCATAGATTGTTTAATATTATGACTTCAAAATAAAAATTACAGAACTGTAACTCAACAAAGTGATCAATTAGTCACCCTCTATTTTTATTGAAACTGTAACAAAGCTTTGTGCCAATCCATACAATAAGTATTGCGAAGATTGGTCATATTGAAGGCAATTATAATAAAAAACATTAGCTACAAGTCTCAGAAGCACTAACACACACATATGGTAGTAGATACCTCAATGATACTAACCAATCACAGGTGACTTGTATGTCTTAAGCCTTGATAAATCTTGACGAAGTATGACGCAATTGTGTTATTGCGGGAATATCTTCTTCAAGCACACCCAGTCCTAGATTTGTGGACTCTTGCATATACACTCTACTCTATGACACTAAATAATACTATTTTAATATTATCTTTAAGGACATAGTATATATAACGAACATTTCAAAACATCCCTTAGCCGTATAGCGGTGAATTGTTTAGGACTGCAGATATCAGTTATATCTCATCTCAACTTCATATAATACAAATTGTACTTAAATATGAAATATTGTGTCTTAAGTTTATGGTATTTAATAATTTTAACCAATTTCGAAAATTGTAAACAAAGTAGTAAAAGTATTTATTATTTTGAAAATAAAATCTTTTACTACTTTTTTCAGACCAACTAATTACGTTAACGACCTTTACTTTGACCGAACAGGGATCACTTCACCAAGAACGATGGAAAAAACAGTCAAATAAATCTGCCTGAAACACGTACAAGAAATAACGAACTGACCTCAACTCTTTAGGTAAACCGAGTCCTCTTTCAGTTCCGTTAGTATTTCAATTAAGAATCCAGTTGGTACCCTCCGACTGATTTGTAAACTCCTTGCTGTTTTAATATCTTAAATAAAGAGTCTATAACTAATATCTGTGTAAAAGTACAACTAATGCTAAAATATATATATATATATATATATATATATATATATATATATAAATATATATAATATATATATATAATATAAATTAACATATATATAATATATATATATATATATATATATAAAATATAAATTAACATTTATATATATATATATATATATATATATATATATATGTTAATTAAATGGCGATATTTAATAATAACGTATAAATAATGTCCTTTAAACCATGTAATTTCTTTATATCCGAAACACAATAGGCTATTTAATTACAAATTGCAGTAACTATTGGAAAGAGTTTGCTAAATAGCCTTTTTTAAATTTAATATAGCCTACATTGGAGAAGTGGTCCTTTTTCCAACCTGTCTGAAACAGGCTTGTATAAATGGGTTCTTTAGAAACGTAGCAAGCGTCTCTGAATGTGTTTTACAAACACTTAGTGTTGTGGTAACTTCCTTTGACGGAAATTAATGGAATGGTTCAAATTTATATTCTGCTCATCATCATACAAATGTACTACCTGTGTCCAATTGTTCTTAGTGGATTAAGCGTGGTTGTTTTTTTTATACATTTTTATGATTTTCGTTAAAATTTTTGGTGTAATTAAAATTGTTTACGACTATTGTACCTAATAACGTACTGAACACACATATTTAACCAACATTGGCGGTACATCTTAGAAATATTACGTGTCACAGCAACCATACATGTTTTAACAGGTTACTTTAAATAGTGGTAATGTAAAAATTTTTGTCAATGTTCAGCAAAATCCCATAAAGAGACATGTTAATGATCAATATCTACGTTTTTTTATGTTCTTACAATTCAAATCCATACGTCACTTCGCTGTCGAGATTTGTTAGGACGGATAGACAGGGTGGCAGAAATATTTCCGCTCTTTGAGTGTTTGGCTTCGCTAACGCTCTGACAGTAATTACTTATGGCTCGCTTTGTATTCCCCTTAAAAAATCTTTTATCACTCTTTTAGCTTGATAATGTTTTAACTTTTTTTCGGGATATTTTTACTACCATAAGTATACTATATTGTTTCAGCATCAAAAATTTTAAAATGCTGTTACTAAAATATAGTTATTGCTTAAAGACAACTTACTGTCAAAGGGTGGTGTTTTGTCAGTAATATATAAAATTCTATGAATGTCTATTCTAATACCGTTTGTCACGCAATTTATGCAAAGCTCAGAATATGAATTTAGTCCGTCAAAATTAATTTTAAAAATCGGGATTGGAAACCAGATCTATGGTAATATAAACTCAAACTAACGGAAAGACACCGCTACTAACTCAAAATCTTCTCATTTTATTGGCCCTAAACCACAACACTAAGCTACAATAAAAAAGTTATCTCTGGATTTCGAGGTCAAATTTTAGCTTTGATCATCTGGGGAAGACCCAGAATTTGGGATAGGACAAAAAAACTTTACAATTGTTTCAGTTTCCCAATAGTTTTATTTAAAATTACATTTTTAGTTCACTTTCTTAGACGTGATTCCCGTTTTATTTGCAGGTATTTAAAATCTATATATTAAGACTCCCTTTCTAAAAAAATTTTAAAAACAGGCATCATATAATTATACTAAAATATGTTACAACACTTTTCATTTTATGTTTTCTCGATATCATCGTATTTTCACTCGGACTGATGTAAAAATGTTCGCTCCATCATCAACCATCATCAAACTCAGATCAGTTTCAGGTCAGATTTATAATATATAGGTCAGTTATTAAGACAAACAGGCAGATAGACAAATGTAATATTGTTCAGTCTTCACGTGATAGACTTCCCTAACGCTCAGCCAATAAGAGTTTTGTAAATGGGAATCTCTCCTGAACCTCGTTCATCTTAGTTCTGAATCAATCTGGATTAAAACCACCTTTCTTTGTTCTCAGTATCTAATATCCAATATACAAGTCCTTGCAGAAGAAAGCACATCGTCTACCAGTCAGTAACTGTCTTGACTTATGTATTGCTTAAGTTTTGTCTATATAAAATAAAAAAGTGTTAAATGTTTAGTAAAAACTATAATGAGAAAGGATGTAAGATTGATTTAGAGTCAGGAAATATCAACTTTTAAATATAACGCATTATTGCACCTGCAGAAAAAGGAATAGTAAGATATAAGTTTATAAAATTAGCCATAACTAAGTATATTTTAGAATTTTTAGCTGTAAATGATATTAGTTATCCAATTTGTAAGCTCCCTGGAGGTCCATTAGTTAGGCTATTACAGCGTACACACTCTCGTTATCATGTAATACAATTAATGCCTTAAACATTTTGTATGAAAGGGATTGAGTTATATGTAATACGAATAAAAAACTTAATATATTTATCTGTCTTGCAAGATAGATATTACTATTCTAAATAAATTAAAGTCATGAATATATTCATCCTTGGTGTTTAGCTATTTAACCTTTAGTGAGTTGAGAGGTTGGGCTTAACTTGAAGAATAAATTGACTTTGATGTGACTTATAAAAATAAATGCATTGCGCATTCATTTTGCATGACATATAAAGTATGAGGTATTTTAATTTTGAAGTTAAAACATCGTAAATAAAGAAAAAGGTCTCACCGAGGCGCAATCTGGTGGACAGGTGGTGGAATCTGTAACTAGGCTATGGTGACCTATGTGCAAACTAGTAATCAGCCAACCAGACATACTCCATGAGATCCTTAAAAAAGTTTGGAATAAAAAGATTGATGACAGTCGTACTATATATTCGGAATCGTATAATTATTATACGAGATATTAATCGCATACAACATAATAGAAAATAGATTCTAGAAAGCAAGACGTTCTGCAGGTACGAGGTCAAGTAATATAGAACGGGTATTTATGCATATATTTTTATAAACACGCCCATTTAGATTCATGAGATTTAAAACTGAAATATAGATCACGTATTAAAATCATTTATTATTTTTGATATATACATAGCTCATAACTATGTTCCATTCTCACTAATTTATTTATATTATTTAAAAAAAACCTATTTGTTTTACATAAATGATGAATAAGATATTAGACCGTCGATAAAACTATTATGTAATTTTGTTAGTTTCATTCAATTTGTCATGTCATCTCCTCCATATGCTCCCTGACACTATTCCTTGGTATTAACTAAAAGTATATACAAATAAAACTGATATGAATTTTAAATTATCCCTATAAAATCATATATATATACTGGAAGAACCTATTATTCTGCTGATATAATTAATTTGGCTGATTTTTAAATAAATATTCCTAAATTAATGATTTTGGTACACTGCTCAAATATCAACATACACTTACAACAATCAAAGTTTTTTAAAGTACTTGACGTTGTTTCGAGTTTTTTTTAACCAAACCATACTAACACTACTATTCCCTTTTACGAAGATTAATGTAAGCCTACTTCAATGCGTTTAGAATCCTTGATGTCTGTGAGAGGTCTTCATAGGATTATTCGGCCTTTCTCTGATCGCATTTACGTGAGAGAGGCTTTGAATCAGGTCTCACGGTTTTACGGAAATTGAACCAGACCACAATAATTGGCTTCTAATTCAATATGTTTTACCTAATAATGAAAATACTTTATCATTGGTTCAATCATATAACTGATACATTGTAAGAACAAACAAAATTATTAATGAGCACTGTTCATTCTTTTAGTTACCTGGTTATTGATTTATTTAATATCTTCTGGTTTGAAAGGATTATTAAATTAAATTTTCATTGTATTTTGTTTCTCTCTAAACAAATATATGCCTAAAACCATAAAGCTAGTGCATGCTCCTTCCTAGGAAGTGGTAAAATTGTAAGCCCTCCGATATTAGCCAGAGAGGCTCATGGTTAATAAAAGGGATAGCGTTTTGCTGCCACCACCCTAGCTCGTAGGGAAATTTAGAATAGTGGTTGAGAAGGGTCTTGAAATAATTACTCACGTTTCTCCTTTGTTTGAGTCCAATCTATATTCAAAATGCACTAAAACACTCGTAGGCGCACCCAAACTACTATATGTGTACCGGTGTGTTCGCATCTCACTCCACCAAAATAGACTTACTTCACACACTCTACATTGCCAATCCCTCCGCCTACCTCCGAGCCCTCAACTCGACTGCCGACCCGTGCTGACGAGTGCTGACCCTTGCATTTCCTCAGCACGGCCAGTCACCTCACATCACGCGGTTAAAGGGACTTGGGTTAGTCCAGTTAATTTACACACTGTGTAATTACTAAAATACCATCTAAAAATTACTATATTAAAATAGTAGTGTGCGTGCGCGCTACATCACTCTCCCTTTCAGGAAAGATGGATCATACAGAATTTTCATGGTGATACATCTTAGATTCTCAGAATATAACAAACATTTACAATACTTCAAAAAAAAATGTATAGGATAACATTTTACATTACATCATTTTTTTCACAACTTAAAAGGACAAAATAGTATTTTAGGCTGCGTAAGTTCTTATAATCTACAATTTAATTCTACTTGACATTGACAATCACTTAAGATATATGTCCTCCTAAATACATTACATTTCTTGAGCTTGGCAAGTCCCCACATATTTATAACAAATATAGTCTTTGCAACACTGACCTGACTGGTTCAGCACTACAATGAATTTCACAATACCGTACTTCAAGGCGGGCTTGGTGTATTGAATTGAACAAAGGAAGACTCCTGAATAATTTCTGCGAGCGGAGTTCCATGTTCTACTCGAATGGTTGGGGCTTGCCGCTCAGCAACTGAGGACATCCTCGCACAGGTTGGCATTTTCCTGTGACAAAACAAAACTACGCAAAGCACACTATTCAAAATGAACAAAATAAACATTGAAACTATGATAATGTAGAAATAGTTCAGTGGGGTTTCTATACTTTCTTTGATACTAGGGTACAAAACATGTGTATCATTTAAAAGCTTGTTAAGGTCTAGTTCTATGTGATTATCTTTAAGATTGTCCTTGACTTTTTGCATTGTTTCAAATAACAAGCTACTGTTTTTAAAGATTAGATTTTCTTCGTGAGATAGCAACAGATTAATCTTTGGGATGTGCAAATGGTTAATGTCAAATTTATATTTTATATTTCCTTGAGTCCTCGAGAATAACTTATTATATTTACCAAAGATAGCGCAACTTGAAGCCTGTTTTAATATTCCAGACTTGTTTAAAGTTAATTCTAAATAACCTAGATGTGGTGGAGAGATAACTGAGTTTTCTCCATCAGAACTCCTCATACAGTTAAGTATGACTTTATATGGTTCCTTTAGGCTATAGATCCAATCATTGCCGTTTTGGATCCATACAGGTGAAGTTACATTTATGGTTAAGGTTCGTGAACATTTTTCTGTGACTAGGTTAGATCCCATGAATAGAGCGAATATACAATCATTAACGCTATGATGCAATACATTTATAGAGTTAGGACACAAATAAAAATGACTTAGTCTACACTGACTTAGTGTGTTAAAATCGATAGGTGCATAATACTGTCTCTCTTTGGAGATCAACAAATAATCAACTTGTACATTCCATTTTAACCAATGTTGAAGGTTTGTTTGGTACAATGGAATAACTTCTACTTTATAAAGTTCAAGACGTCTGTCTTGCGAACTTAAAGGTACAGTTACGATCAATCTAATTCCTGTCTTGGTGGCTAAAGCATGAGCAGTGCAAAAGGTGTAATACATAAATACGTCCTCTTCATTAACTGGTATAATTAGTTTCAAATGACGAGGTATGACTTTTCCTATGTCAAGCAATATGTTTACAAACTCATGGGGTGGTAGTAATTTGCTGCTTATTCTACCTGTGTTTACTAATTCTAAAGCTTGCCTAAACTCAACAATTCTTAACTTTGCTTCATCTATGGTTTGACCTAAATGACGTGCTAGACTGACAGATTTTAAATGTTTTGTTAATGAACGATGTAGCATAATGTTTTCTTGTTCGAATCCTTGGAGTGAAGTGATTAACATGCTATTTGAATGAGTAAGTTTAGTCATTATCTCTGATATGGCTTTAGTATTTGTTACCATCTTTTCATTCATGTCTTTCATTAAGGTGATTTGGTTTTCTCTAGAACTCAACAGTGATCCGCTAATCTTTTTTATCTCTTCAACTTTACTATTAACTTGTTCCATATCTTCGCTAGTGGGCACACCAAACAACCATTTCAATGCATATCCTCCTGCATCAACTAGTCCTCGCTTGGAGCGTTCTGTAGGTAGAAGTCTAAATAAGTCACTTACATCGGATTCATACTGGTCTATCCCGGTCTTAATTCTACTATATTCGAAAGCAAAGTCCTCATCCCACACATTTACACTAGTGTTCGTATAATAAACTAAGTCTGTGCACAATGTCTTAAGTGACTCAAGTTCGTCTCTTATTTCTATCATATTAAAATCTAATACAATCTTCCATTCATCCTCGGAAATAATTGTGTCATGAAGTTTCTTGAAAACGATTCCCTGTGTCATTTCATTCTCTGCCATTCCTGTCTCGACAAAGAGTACAAGTATTCCTGAAATCATCATTTAGATCCTAATAATTGTTTACTTCATGAATATCCTGACTTATTCGAATTTATTTTATTACGTACAGCTTGATCTTATGTTTCTTATCTTAACCTGCGTAGATATAACTTCTTTCCTTATAGTGTACTCAATCACACATTTGAATTGTTTGGATCCTTTAATTTGGCTTTTATTCACACACCTTGCATACCCATTCATCAACATTCGTTTCACAGTCATACAACATTCATACTCACGCATACAACCCATTCAATTCGGAGTAACTATTGCATTCTACTTTGTACGTGGTACTCTAAAACATCTTTTACTTACACATCAGACAAGAAGCATAACATACTAACGAGGAATATTTTAGTGTATCATATAACATCCTCAAATAACAAACAATACATAATTATTCAATACATTGCGTTTACTTTTAACTACTAAATAAACGATGCAATACACGTTCACTGTCATAACAATATGTATATACATTCCTATTATTTAATAAACTTCATAGTCTTTGAATCTACACGGTTTTCTTCTATCTCTTATGGATCTAAAAGGGCCTGGTCGCTCTTCTGCGGTTCCTGGGCTTGGTTCTCTCCTGTCTTGTTCTTCATTTTGTCCGGCTACTCTATTGAATGCCTCTTCATGGTCTTCGGTCTCTTCAATGATTTCTTCCTGTTCTTCTTCTTCTGCTACCTGAGCAGCTTTTGGATCATTTTGGCTACTTCCTTGTTCTTGCAACTTAAACTCGGTGACAGGTTTTACTCGATTCACATGTACAGTTACATTCTTCCTTTTAATTCGGAGTACGACATTCAAATCTGATATAACCTTGACAATTGTGTATGGACCTTTCCATGGTCTAGACAACTTCTTCACTCTTCCTTTTTTCACTTGGGGCACGTGAAGGTATACTCGTTGGCCCTCTTCAAATTTATTTAGCTTAGAATTCTTGTCGTATTGTCTCTTTTGCTGGGTTCTTGCATGGTCTTGGCATTGTTGAGACAAATTCCTTACGGCATTCAACTTCATCTTAAGATCTTCGACATAATCAGGGTAACCATCATCTTCTTCTGTGATCAATAGATCATCTTCTAAGGGAGTCTTCATCTCTCTTCCAAAGACTAGCTCAAAAGGAGAAAATCCTGTTGAATCATGCACTTGAGAGTTATAAGCCATATTTACCATTGGTAGGAGCTCGTCCCAGTCTGTTTGATTTCGGTTGACATAATGACTTAGCATCTTGGGTATGGATCTATGAACTCTTTCTGTTCTACCATTGCTCATGGGATGATATGCGGTGGTTTGAAGTTTCTTTATTCTTAGTAGAGCACACATGCTTTTCATTATTTCGGATGTGAAATTTGAGCCTTGATCAGTAATTAATTCACAGGGTACTCCCATCTTCGTAATGACTCTCTGCACAAGTGCTCGGGCTATTGTTTCTGCAGTTTGGTCTGGCAATGCAATAAACTCTCCGTACCTTGTAAAATGATCTATAACTGTCAGTATGTATTTGTTTTTGGAGCTTGTTAGGGGTAATGGGCCAACAATGTCACACGAAATCCGGTATCCAAATTCTGTACTTTCTTGAAATTTACCTAAAGGTGCTTTAGTTTTTCCGTAATCCATTCTTTTATTGCATGGATCACATGCTCTGATAAAGGAGACAACATCTAATTTCATTTTCGGCCAATAAAACTTTTCTTGGATTCTTAACATCGTCTTCTTGATACCTCCATGACCTGCTGTCGGGATATCATGGTGTAAACGAATAACCTTCTCTCTTAACCGTCTTGGAACGACTATCAGTTGTCTGTCCTGCCTCTTTATATAGATGACTCCTTGTGGACTTGTTTTGAACTGAGGGTATTTTTTCAATCTCTGGCACTCTTCATCCTTACATTGATTTTCTTTAATGCTGTCCACATCCAATATAGGTAGACTTTCCACAGTATTCTTGCACACAATTCTGCTCAGACAATCAGCGTTTTGATTTTTTATCCCTGGTTTATGGAATACCTTGTAGTCATATTCAGCCAATTTCAGTGCCCATCTAGTGAGTCTACTCGAAGGATCTTTTAGCGACAGCAGCCATCTGATTGCGCTGTGATCAGTATACAAGGAGAATGATCGTCCGTACAGGTAGCATCGGAAATACTTTACTGCCCATACAACTGCTAAAAGTTCTTTTTCTGTTACTGTATAATTCTGCTCAGCAGAGTTTAACTGTCTTGACGCATAGGCGATAGGGTGTTCTATTCCATTAATCACTTGTCCTAATACTGCGCCAAGTGCAACATTACTTGCATCAGTGCTTAAGACGAATTCCTTGGAGAAATTTGGATACACTAATAAAGGTTCAGTTACAAGGATGGTCTTCAATTTTTCAAATGATGTTTCCGCTTCTTCGTTCCACTCAAACTTTTGGTCTTTTTTGGTTAATTTTGTCAGAGGTTTAGCGATGTCGGCAAATTTCGGTACATGCCTCCTATAGTAACTACATAGTCCTATAAATCCACGAAGTTCCTTTTCATTCTTGGGTCTTGGAAAATTTTTGACAGCTTCAATCTTATTCTGACATGGTTTGATTCCATCTCTCGATACAACATGGCCTAGGAAGTTAATTTCAGACTTTGCTATTTGGCATTTCTTCAACTGGATACTCAAATTTACCTCTTGAAATCTCTCTAGAACTTCACTAAGATCTTTAGCGTGCTGATCAATACTCGAACTGAAGATTAGGATATCATCCATGTAGGGCAAACATGCTTTTCCTTTCAGACCTGTGAGAGTAGTATCAACCAATCGTTGAAATACAGAAGGAGAATTGATCAATCCCATTGGCATGCGTGTATATTCATAATGACCATCAGGAGTACTGAAGGCCGTCTTCTCTTGACTTTCAGGGTGCATTTTTACCTGATAGAAACCTGAATTCAGATCCAGTGCCGAGAAGTACTGACTGCCTCCTAACATGTCTAAAGTTTCATGTATATCTGGAAGGGGATATATTTCCGGAACTGTAATTTTATTGAGTTCCCGATAGTCTACACATAGACGATAACTGATGGTACCATCAGAGCCTGCTTTCTTGGGGACAATGATTACCGGTGCTGACCATGGGGAAGTACTGGGTACAATTACACCTTTATCTAATTGTTCTTGTATCAAATTTTGTAGAGTACCTCTCTGTGATTGTGGCACTCTGTAAGGTTTCTTATTGATCGGAGGATGTTGGCTCGTGTTGATTTTGTGAGTAACTAAAGAAGTACACCCCAAATTCTCTATTCCTCCTAAGCTAAATAGACGCTTGTAGCGTTGGAGAACATTTTTTAATTTATTTTGGTCTTCAGTTGGGAGGTGCTTTAATTTTTCTTCAAGTTTTCCATTGAATTCCTCTGTCCTATTTTGTGTTAGATTTACTCGTTTCCATGCTCCTTTATTTGCTTCACTGTGTGGCTCTTCTATTTTGCAGAGCAGCGTATTCTTGTATATCACTAAATTTTCAGAGGTGATATTTATGATTTTGGTCCAACACATTCCTTTATTCACTTTTGAAAGGCTTCTAGCGACATTGATGCCATGAACTTTTACTAACGCTGGTTCTGTAATTACTGTTTTTCCTTCCATTTGTTCCATTTGATCCTTTTTGTTTTTGCTTAATTTTACTTGAATAAGCATTTCTGAACGGGCAGGCACGTTGATGTTTGTGCGACTATACGCTAAAATGTCAGGTATTTCTTCCTTCAGGATTTGTTTTGGTGGATTAAGGTTTGTTGAACTTGTTTCGTGGGAACATTGAACAATGCCAATGCCACTTCTCCTGCTTCGAGTTACAGGGGATTCTCTTTCATGGAAACTGCATGCTATCTTGTTTCCAATACTCAGAGACTTATTCTCAAGGTCAATCACAGCCTTTTTTCGTTTCAAAACATCGTATCCTAGGATAGCAATATAATCTTCAGGGAGATCTGTTGCTACGAAGTCACATTTTAAATCAAGTAACTCCAGTTGCAAGGTCTCTGTTACAGTGCCGTAAACGTTCATAACAGCACCAGTGATACCTCGTATTTGGATTTCAGTTGGAGTTAGCTTGTTCTGAGCCATTGTCCTATCGATCAGTGATACTTGTGCTCCTGTATCGATTACAATGAGACCGTTCACTCCTCCTATGCACCCTTGTACAATTAATTCACTCACATTTTCTTGTGTCAAAGTGGCAACAGCTTTGAAATTCAACTTCGCCTGTCTGAGTCCCGTGTGGTTCAGATTTAATGATTTCTGAGGTTCCCAGCGGCGTGCCTGGGTCCCTCGTTGTGGTTTAACGTGTTCGAAGCTGATCCACGTCCTCCATGCTGATACCCTCTGCTCCTGAAGGTTCCTCCTCTAGCTGCGCCTCTTCCTAATGCTGTATTTCTCATACCCCAACAATTGTTTGCTGTGTGTCCAGGTTTTCGGCAATTTTCACAATAATAGGTAGTTGTTTCACTTTTACTTCTACAATCCCTCTCTTTGTGACCTTTCTTCTTACATGTATAACATACAATATCTACTCGCCTGGATTGGCATTCTCTGGCTTTATGGCCTGGTTTCCCACAAGTGTAACACGTAGTATCGGTGATCGTTCCAAAAACTCGCCTTGTCTTCTCCTCAAATTCGGATGGTCTTTTCTCTAAGTTGTTTAGAGCTATCGCCGTGGTTACAGCTTCTCTGAATGTTTTAGGGAACTTGATCCTGGTCTGCCGTCCTATTTCACCATTTAATCCTCTTACAAAGGCATCCATGGCTCTTCTATCGGCCTCTTCTCTCAGAATTTGGTTTGCTTCAGCGTTGTTTGTAACTCTTAGAGTTTTATCACTGACCCTTTTTACTCGGTCAGAGAACTGCTCAATAGTTTCTCCTCTGTTTTGTCGTATGCTAGCCAATTGCTCGAAGTAGTAATGATCTGGTAGGCTATCGCCGAATCTTTCCATAAAAGCAGCTTTTATTTCTTCTAAAGTTGTTGAGTTTTTACATTTTTCGTCTGACTTTGCAAACTGTAGAGCACTGCCTGTTAGTTTAAGTTTTAAAACTTGAAGTTTTTGAGCTTCACTCCAATTGCTGAGCTCTCCAATTCCTTCGATGTTGTCAAAGAAGGGGGCGACTAGATCTGCTTTCTCTCCATCGTAATGGGCTATACTTGAGACAAGCTCAAATGACGGCTTGCTGTCTGCAAGGGTCATGTCCATCGGGTACGGAGATGTTTCAGTTTTGTTCACCGCGGAGGTAGAAGCGTTGGCTAACGTTTCATCTAGTGTTACTTGAAGCGACCTCACTTTATTCGATATGGCATCAAAGGCGTCTTGGACCTCAACGGTCTTCCCTTCTAGGTGTACAGTGCCCATCGTTAATAATTTAAAAAAATTTGGTTTTCCTCTTTGGAATACAGTAGCTATACAATTCTCTAGGTTATCAGTGATATTCAATAGTTAAACTTAAACGCTCTAAATGAAATCCCTAAAAGACATTGACAGCAACAATGTGAATAACTAGTTTCCCTATTTTTCAGTAAAATAACTTTTCCCCTTTTTTTTTTTTCAATTTTCGATAATGGATCAATCAAACAATAAAGTTTTTCGATTTCCAAATGATACCAATCACTAATCGGTAGTATTGAGTTATCAATGGATCAATAGTCTAACAATGCCTCGATATACAAGTATATCAATACTGTAATGTGACTCAATACAGCTGCAATAATATTAAATAATCGTATTTGTTATATGATATACTATGTGCTATTACTTATATACTCTAATAGTTAATCACATTAACTGATATCACTTTGTTTTCAGTATAATTCGAAATTTACCCTTTTTATAAGTCAGCAACAAGTTACTTCCAACAATTATTGCTATTATACTCTTTTACACTTATATTAAAATTTCTACGGGTTTCTTTTTGTATACAGATATTAATGAATTATCAATCAAATTGAACAGTAAGCTAATATAGAATCATTGGCATATCCCTATTTCCAAGCAAATGATTTTAATCAACACGTTATTCTGCTTATATTTACGCTGAAAACATGATGGACTGAATGCCCTGGAGGTGACGACCTGACATGGAGGCTTTGGCAAAATAAAATACTAGGATGTTATCCTTTTAATTTCTCTTATTTAAATAATTCTGAATCTGTTTGTCAATAAAGAAGTTTAATGCTTAAAGCCTGGCCTCAATGCTGCATTCACCATTTATTTCCAAAGCATTTTGAACCATATTATTTAACCAACTATTTACTAATAATACGTAGTCTAATCTTAGGTTTCGCCAATGATTTAATTTAATTTAATTTAACAAAGTTCCCACTGCTCACCAAATAGTGACAGGGCTGCCATCTCGAAGGCTGTGGATGATCGTGACTGCGTTGACGGAGATGACAACATCTGCGTAGACAGTGGTCGGCAGTTGGTAGTTCCGGTCTGGATCACTGGATGTCCGGTGACGTATGCCCTCCTTGTTCCTTTCTATGTTCTATGATGACGTATGATGATGGCGTCCAACTTCCGCTTCATAGTGTAATGGCGTTGCACATGGTGTAATAAGCACACAGAACTAATCCAAGTCCATCTTCGTTCATATAAGTTGAATTTACTCGAAATTTAGAAATATAACATTGCAATTAATTTGTAAATGAATTTAGAATAGTAGTTATTTGGATAATGGAGTGTAAACTGAAATGTTCTAATAATTTTCTCAACCACGTGGTACACTTCTTTATTTCTTTTAGAGTTCTTTTAAAGTTTTGAAATCATTTTGAAATAATTTGCTGGTTTAATTATCGTATCCCACCGCTGGTCACCACTGTAAGCCCTCCGATATTAGCCAGAGAGGCTCATGGTTAATAAAAGGGATAGCGTTTTGCTGCCACCACCCTAGCTCGTAGGGAAATTTAGAATAGTGGTTGAGAAGGGTCTTGAAATAATTACTCACGTTTCTCCTTTGTTTGAGTCCAATCTATATTCAAAATGCACTAAAACACTCGTAGGCGCACCCAAACTACTATATGTGTACCGGTGTGTTCGCATCTCACTCCACCAAAATAGACTTACTTCACACACTCTACATTGCCAATCCCTCCGCCTACCTCCGAGCCCTCAACTCGACTGCCGACCCGTGCTGACGAGTGCTGACCCTTGCATTTCCTCAGCACGGCCAGTCACCTCACATCACGCGGTTAAAGGGACTTGGGTTAGTCCAGTTAATTTACACACTGTGTAATTACTAAAATACCATCTAAAAATTACTATATTAAAATAGTAGTGTGCGTGCGCGCTACAAAATCAATGGTAACCACGTGATAAATAAAACAATAAATCCCCTCGTATCTTTGCGACTTTTAAATCAAACTGGATATCCAACCTTCTTAAAACTTATGAATCTTGTATTGACACTTTTTCTAACACTCGATAATTTATCTTTTACAGTATAGTTTTTCCACAAATAAGAGTCATCTAGTGTTTTAAATTTAAAATTCATCATAAGTATTCCTGGCTGTCTCACTAAACAAACACCAAAGATAAAAGTATATTCTTCCTGAAGTGTCCAGTTGCATGACTTTGGACTTCTAGAGCCTCGACCGCAACCTTCAGGTATGGTAATGTTCACCCTCAGTGTCCTGTACAGTGTACACCTCTGTACATTACCAAGGGTAATGAAGCCTTTGACTCGCTTGTCAGGCCTTGATTGTGTGAGATTCATCCATGAAGATATTGTAACTACCAAGTATCAACATTTATGCATTATTCACAAAAGTGTTTTTTGCATTTCTTATATTTGATAATAAACTGTATCTTGTAAAATTTCCTTCAAAATTTCGTTTACTAATTTTTTTGATGATTACTATTCATCCGGATGATTACTTGTAATTTAAAATGAAATTATCTTTTTTCAAAGTTGTTAAAAAGTATGTAATGGTTAAATTCATTTATTTTTTTAATATCTTTACTTTATAATGTGCATTTTAAGAGAAGATATACTTATATTAGACATGAGATTATTTTAATTAATATTAATCGAAGCAGTAATTACCTATAAATATCTAGAAATACAAAGAGCCTAATTAATTAAACAGGACATAAATGCAAGATAGAGAATATTAATTGCCACAAAGGAACCCAAAAAATTTAAAACGCACTGATTTAAAATAAATAACCTAAAGAGAATTTCAATAAGTGGAGTACAGTATATCTGGGTATTATCCACGGAGACGGAAATTCTACAATCTTCGATATTAAGAGACAAGGAGTGTTGTCAGGTCTATCTTTCTTAGAAATTCACAAATAACAACTGATCTAAAGTGTTGACTCTTGCAAAGTTTTGAAGCCAGGGAAGGAAAGGATTGTGACAAATGAAGAATGTTATATGTACAGCAATGCCATATTTCAATAAGTTTCCAATTTTGGATTTTTTTCAGGTTTTTGTGTAAGTCATAACGAAATTGTATGTGGAAATTCAGGGACTTTTTGTATTCCTCGTGTGTGTTTATGTTTAAGTTTCAAGAAAATCTTTTAAGTAATTATTTTTCAATTCTGTTGAGATTCTTTTCTTTTTCCGTAACATTTTATGCTTTTTGTTGTCTTATTGCATAATTAAATTGTATTATATGAAACTTATAGGCTCCTAATTTTCCACTAGTAACAACTTTGTGAAATTTATATATTAGTTAATGTATTATACATATAGTAGTTAAAGTTTGGATCTATATATTTTATGTTGAATAGAAGATTTAGCCATCACTCTAGGAAATATTGTGTGTTAATTTCCTCCACACAGGCTTTGCCTTGGAGGTTAGTTATTTTTTCTATTAGAACGTATATTTTATGTTTGTATTTATATTGTACATTAGTAGATATTATGGTAATATTGGATGTAAACATGGTTTCTGTACAATTCTGTAATGTATTTTGAGAAAATAAATAATAATAATTATTATTATATATTATAAATGACACAAAGAGGCTTGGCACGTCCAAGTTTCTAAAAATGTCAACTGTTGTTCTGTAATGTTTAAACATTAATGTTTTTTTTTTTAGAAAATTTAGTAAATAATGGTATAGGGTCTATTTCCGCATCAGTATATTAAATAGTCATTAGTATATCACGAAATTATTTTGACTAAACGTGTACTATTAAATGCGTGACGAATTAAAATTCTTGATTTTGTCCTCCAATCAACTAGTAAAATAATAACTTGAGTACAAAAAAGTGCAATTATTAGAAATACATATCGACGAATATTACAATGAAAAGATTTCTTAAACCTAAAATATCTCAGTAGAGATGTCTATAACTATTGGATTGGTGCTCTGAGAAATGCAAATGCTTGAGGTGGTATTAGAGTAATAAGACGATTACCGATTTAAACTAAATAAACGTGCCAACAGCGTCCGCTCATCGTAATAAGAAATAGCACTTTTTTATTTGACATGATATCCTAACATAGCAGCAAAACGGGAAAATTTAAATGTTCATAGAAAGTAACATTGGAAATGATTATTCAAATTTTATTTACTTCTACAAATGTATTTGCAATTAAATTAAGTTTTAAGAATAAATATAAATTAAACTTCTGAAGGAAATATTAAGGCCATATCATTGTGCAATATTTATTCATTTATATTTTGGAATTACACTTTTTATTTTATAGGATATGTTTTATAATCGAGGAAATTACAGAATGAGCTTTATAAAGACATATTTTATCCACGCCATTAGTACACCAAGCATATTTATACGTATTTTACAATATTTTCAATCTTAAAATATCAGTAGAAATGACGGGAAAGTAATAGTATGTGGTAAAGACTGTGGTTTATACGGCAGAGTTGGCACTTTATCCCTCGGTCCCTATTAGGAGTGGTGAGTCACCATATCCCTGCAGTACTTCATACTTTATTGTTATGTTGCTTTAAAACTGTACAAAGGTGTGTATTGTTCTTGCAAATGTACTTTTGTAAGGATATTTTCAAATTATGAATAAATTCCCAGATGTATAATTTATTAAACTAATAACTAATTTTAAGCTAAAATATATATATATATATATATATATATATATATATATATATATATATATATATATAAATGTATTTTAATGTATCTGGGTTGCTATACAGTTCCCAAAGCTTTGGTGAATATTTAATACTATTAAATGGAAATATGTAACCAAAACTAGATTTAAAACACAGCTTACAGTTGTTCTTCCAGCAACTGCTGACCAGAATTGAACGTAACTACATAATTAAATATCTAATTAATAATTAATAGAGAATTAGTGATACATTATGATATACAAATATGAATATTTTATGCCATCTCTCTATCCTATTTACAATTAGTTTCACCAACTGTTATATTTATAAAATTAAATATTAAATGCATTACAATTAAATAACCATTGCTATTTGTGAAGTTAATAGTTATGAAGGATTGTAATCCGAAAGCTCTTTAATAATGTTTTGTTTCTATTTTTAGTATATTACATTTGTATATACACGAGTAATTTTATTAATTCTTGCTAATACTTACTTCCTCAAAAAGTGGTTTACATGACCAAAAGTAAATTCTAATATACATATTTTTCACAACATTATATAATTATTTTTAGGCTACTAAACCTATGCACATTTAGTTGCCTATACGATTTTAAAAGCATAAGAAACTTAATATGTATTAATTTAATCATTGATTTATCACTGAATATATCTTTGTTTCATAAACTAACAAATATCTCTATTACTAACGAAGGTTAGTACTTTTTACATTTTTCTTTTTTCTTGAGTCACACAGTGAACATATTAAAGCCTCGAGAGAGATTAAGAATGTTTCGCATACACAACAAACTACTTAAAATGCAATTTACTGTACCAATATATTACATGTAACAGAAATACAACGATGTTTAAAAAAGGCATCAGAAAGAAACATAGTGCAGTTTCAAGACTCATTTTTAACATTTTGTATTTGTTAATTGTAATTGACTTTGTATTTCCAGACCAACTAATTACTTTAATGACCTTTACTGTGTCTGAACAAGTAAAAAGATTCAACACGTACAAGAGATAACAAGCCGACCTCAACCCTCAGGTAAACCGAGTGCGGTAGTCAAGTTAGTGTTTCAGTCAACAGTTCAGTTGTTACTACCCGGCTGATTTATTAACTCTTTGGAGTTTTACATTCTTAATTAAAAGTTTCTAAGTTAATCGGTGTAAAAATATAACTAATGTTCAAAAACATTACATACTGCGTATCTTCGAATCTTTCTCATAATTATGTGTTTACAAATAAATACATAAAAGAGTTAAGGTTAGGTTAATTCTTATGTCGTAGCATTATTCTAATGATCATAAAGCATTTTAGGGCGTATTATTCGTACCTTCAAAACTTATGTAATAATTCTGTCATCATAAAGCCGTACAAGAGGAAAATGTAAAATTTTCATTTAATATACTGTTTGTTTAAAAACTTATATATTATGTTATTTTCTCGTTGCCATCGTATTTACTAAAAATACCAATAAAAACACGCTAACAACCAGCCACAGAAATAATGACAATAACATAATCGATCTCAGTGTTTCAAGTGCTTCTTTCAAAATTTCAAGTGTACAAATTACTTGGTGTTTCTGGTTTAGTGCTAAAAAACACACATATAAACAGGTAATCATACATACATACAGACAGGCACAAATAAAGATTTTCAAATCACTCATTGATAGCATCACTAATGCTCAGCAAATGCATGTTTTAAATGCATCCTGGAATTGCGGGGCAAATATGGAGGAGTGCATATGAGGTTTGTAGTATTATTTGACAACGGATTGGTTGACATTTCGTTTATCGCCACTTGAGTAATGTACACTAGACGTGTTTGTATATCACTACATTGTACATGCAGGAGATTGACAGGTAAATAAAGCGATGTATCACAGGACAATAACAATAAAGTTCCCGTAAATATTTACTCACCTGTATTATTTTTTATGTTAAAGAAAAGTTGTGCTTTTACTCTTCGATGTCCTGTATTATTAACCAATTATGCTACTTGTTAAAAAACAATATCTTTTTCATACATTATTTAATATACTTTTGTGAACTTTAAGGTTTATCTTTAAAATGAAACATGTTACTTCATACATTAAGTTATATCTAAATACTTTCTGTGGGTTCTACTATCTACAGTTAGTAGTTTATATTTTGTATGCTTAAATATAAACTTAATAAAAATTTATAATTTCGATAATGCAGCTATAAATTTTCGTACTATATGAAATGTTTGCCACTTGTGATGCCGTGACGATTGATTGCAATTTCTTTACTAAACTTTATATTTTGTAATAAATTTCTTTGTATTTTTCACGTCGTTTCAAATTATATAATAATAAAATTGAAGCATATATACTATATTTAAAAGGAAATAAATACGAATAAAAATCTTATTTAAAAGACTCGCTACAACTAATATGTTTCATTTTTAATTGTTAACTTATTCTTGATTTCTTTCCTAAAATATGGATTTCCTGTATCATATTTAAATTACATATAGTACTCTACTGTAACGTTAGAATACTAGAAACGACTTAACTTCTTGATTATCATGTAATGTAAAGACATAGTACTCAGAAAACCTCTACCGTGAACCGGGACGTATACACGTGGATATCCCAAGGTTCTATCTCCAAAGTTCATCTTCTTCATCACTTTTGATGAATTGCCCCCGTTGACCCGTCAAGTGGTAGTTCCTCTCCCCTTTTCCCTTCCACAATAACAACCAATCACCTTCCTAGATAATATTTTCCCTGAACACTTGACCTCTTTCTGTGGTACACTTATTTATTTATTCACAGTTAAGGTGGAAATACATTACAGGCTTTGGCAACTAGCGTCTATGTGTTTCCTGCTGTACTTTAAGGTATTAATAATTATTTCAAGTATATCTACTGTTCCATTTATGAGTTTTTTTTGCACATTCAGATATTTCAAATATTAAACAATAATAAAGGTTTGAAAAAATGTACCGTTTGACGATAACACATGGGGGTGGTGACTTCTGAGGTCTTAGTAATAAATACTCGAATTGCAAAGTTTACTTATAAGTTCAGTTTAATTATTAAAACTTATAAGCACCACTTTTAGATGGTAAAGGAAAAGTATGTAATGCCACGTTGCTGCCATTTATAATATAATAACTAAAACTTCATATCTTCCAGGTGGGCCTAAAATATCCAATGTTCTATGGAATTATGCCTACGATGTTCTATTTTATAAAACATAAGATTTTACTTCCCTTCGCAATGTGTAGTCTCACAACCCGGGTGTCGGCGTCTTGGCATGAGGCAATGGCGCTGTAGTCTAAGAAGGGTTATGTCTAGTCGGTGGTTACTAGAAGAAGAGTAGAAGTTATGAAACTGGTCTACTCATATATACAAAAATATCTACTCAAATAATATGTTCCCTGTGAGCCGTGAGACACGTAAACTCGCGGACAAAGCGCGCGAGGTCTGCTCGGTCTGTAGTTGGGCTGCTACAAAGGGTTAGAAGAAAATATTCATCCGCGTCCCACTTAGGTAGTTACTCCGCCGATAATTTAGTTCCGGAACATTGGATAAAAATAATATTAAATTATACTGGCTGACTAGGTTGCGAAATTTACATTATATGAAATTTAATTAACTAATTTACGGTACAGAATAAATATCACCCTTAATATACGAGTATCATTAATCTCAGCTACCGGTACAATTTTAGTAACTTATAAAAAAATTGAATGACGTAAAATACAGCTTACTCGTATCATCCCGGATTTTCTAATTTAAAATGCGTTAAAAATTGCCAACAAAATTCATTCAAATCTTGAAATGCTCCGGCATACATTGGGAAAGCCATCTTTAATCCATAAATGTCAAAATAAAACCGGCTGGAAAAAAACATACACAGGCGACTGAAAGGACAACATATCACGATTGATTACAGTCAATCGAGTAATTTAAAGTACTCGTAGATTAGGTATTATATAATTTCCATTGTATTGTTAGCTTGCCGATTAACACAGGTAAATACTGTACATTTATTTCAAAGCTATCTTGTTTCTGTCTTAACATCGTAAAATAATCGTTACAATAATTGAGTAAAGTACCTACATCTAATCCAGACTAAAAAAACTGAAACAGCTACGAAGTTAAACGATTCTTTTTGATCGATAAAATCTTTCTGAATCCTTAGATGATTAATACAAAAATAGGTTAAAATTCAGACGAAATTTTAAGTGAATGTATTGCTCTGAGTACTATTTCACTGCCATTATCATTTTCTTATAAATAGATCGACATCGTAAATATACTATTCGAAAAAACCTGTACTACATTTATTAGTTTAGGCTATAAAGTTATTTTAAAAATCATACTTATCACTAACCCTCTCAAAAGGTCATTGTACATTTTGGCTCGAAATAATAGAAACTTGTCCCAGCTACTAATCTCACTTTGCGGAAGTGAAGCTTTTCTTTATTAATCAAATTTTTGCTAACATCTCTAATCTAAACTGTTCTGTATTATTGAACAAATCTCTACCGATTTACTTTTTTATTTTCATTTTGTTTTTCTATAATAACTTTTAATAACCAAACAAACTAGATTTTTAATGTTAAAAGTTTTAATTTGGTTGTATATTAGCAAACACAATTTCTATAATATAGGAAAATATGATGATGAAACACTCAATTCCAACTCAATAATTAAGCCATTAGTGTAGAAAAATAAACAACACACCGCTGCAAAGTAAGTTATCAGTAAGTAGTCGGATTTGGGATTGGATTGCCACCTAATGTGATATGCCAGCACCAGTGGTAACATAGTTAGTGTTATCATTGAAAACAGTCACCATAATATAGTTACTTATGCTATTATTTTTTTGATATTATGTCACTGTGTTACTAACAAGAATATTGCGTATGGGAAAGCGAATGTACTTTATGTATGGGCACAACATTAATAACTAATTTTATCTGAGTTTCATCAATGTGTTTGTTTCAAATACAATAATCTTGTAGATAAATGAAATCTTTCTTTGCTTGTTTGCATCAAATTTTATAGAACTTGATTCATTTTGATGATTGAGGTGATTAATATATCGCAGTTAATATTGAAAGTTTTAATTAAAAGAAAGTGTAAAATGTTCAAATCTTTTGGTAAAGAGTTGTTTTGTAGCGATACATATGAAATAATCGTTAAAGTAAACAATAAAAAGCTGCCCACGTTACTGTAATATTAATGCTCAATCCAGTTTCTCTGGTGCGTAAGGTAATGTAATTAACACGTAACAATAATATTCATGCTGTAAAAGCCCACCAATTTCTGTTTATTCTAGTATAATTAACTAGCATTATAATATTCTTTCTATATTCCATACATCATAATATTTTTAAATTCACGATGCCTTCAAAAGGTTTTGAATTTTCGTAACAAAATATGTCTTAAAAAGGAGGCCGGTTTGTAAATATAGTGGTTTGCGCATTTATTGTAATTTGTCGTATTACACCGTTGTTAGAGTTTGCTGACTGAATCTTTTATATTATATTATGTTATCTTTTTTATTATCAGTCTAATCAAGCCTAACTTGCATGCTATATTCCACAACCTTAAGCACTTTTATTACATTTTCAAATGTAGGAAGGGAGGCAAAAATGTTAAATATATTTTTTTGCGCGCACGCACACACACACACACAAACACAAATATTATTACTACTTTCCATAAATATCTCGTCGTTGTGTCCCAAAATAGTATGATATGCTCGATAAATAACCTAGTTTGTATTGTGGAGAAAACGTCCACCGATGCTGCGTTAGTTGTTTACCTACTGATAATTATGGCATTCCAGTGGTCCATTCCGTCCTGCTACAAAACGAAATGGGATGTACTAGTCGGTCCATTTTTTATACATAAACGGCTTGTTGTAACTCTAACGAGTGACCCTAAATAACAAAGTAAGGGGCTTTATGGACAGAGATAAATACATTTGTAACTAAGCTAGACTGTATTTATTTCTAATACTACATGTTTTCATTAAAAATAGCCAAAGTATAAAAGATTTATTAAATTAATTTATATAAGTATAAATCTAAACCTTCCATTATTGTATTGAATTAGATTTACTTCATTAAAACAAATATTAAAATTGATTTTAAATTGGAAAATAATATCGAATCATAAATTATTTGCTGACGCTAGGGAAATTGCTGTAGGGTGACATGCAATATCATCTAACACAGTGTTTTAACACATAAATGAAGCTCCATGCAATATGTTTAGTATAATAGTTTTTATGCTAGTTCTATTAGTGGGCTCATTTAGCTATCGTGATATATTGCGAGTAGATATACAGATATGCTGCCAGACGGAAATTAAATTTTACTATCGCCACGAGTGATAGGCTTCGCTGAGACTCTAAAAAAAGTACAAGTACAACGCGTTATAAAATGTTCTGTATAAAAAATATGTATACTATATAAAATCAAAGTTTTGTTGCTAATATAACCACTAATGAATACACAAACTTTTGGATATACATGTTTTAATTTTGAAGAATTACTTTTAGTGTTAGGTATAGCAAAGCAACTAACTATATATTCATTATAGAAACTTTTTCATGATTATTCATAGCTTATTAGTATAAGAGTAAAAATTTTACATGTTTAAAAAATATAGGTTGACACATTTTTTAAAATAAGGAATGGTTTATATTTAATCTCTTTCGGTAAATAGGGGTGTGGGTTTTCAAATTCATATGTGAATATTTAAAAACACTCACAATACAAATATAAAGCTATCTAGAAAATGTATATATGCATTTTAACTTCCCTTTTGTTTTGGTTAGATTTATCCCGCTTTGGATCAATAGAACATGAACATGCAAATTCTATAGTCTATAATTTAGGACATAATAGAAAACATTTTCTTGGGAGAAGTCGTGTTGGTTGAAATTTGTTAGATTTGATATTGTGCTCTAGGGATAGAGCAATCTTGAACACCTAATATCTTAGCGTGCAGATCACCTAATACAGGGACACCAACCGCTGCCTCACCGTCCATAATGCGCACATTGTTACACAGCTTAGAGCACAAGGCTCGCAAGCTAGTCGAGTTTATACAAAAAATAGAACAACCCCCCCCCGTTAGATGGACCAGGTAAAATTACTTTAAAAAACATAGTGGGTAACAAGATTATCGAGGCGGTGTTACTGTTTCAAGTCTGTAGTTACGTTTATTATAACTTCACGTTGATAAAATTGCATATTATTGTAGTCAGTTTGTTTGCAATGTCACTTATTCAACAATTAACGTTTCCATCAGAACTGGGACCACTGTATTAAATTCTTGCTAACCTTGACACATATACCATGAAATGGCATGCACCATTGTCGAAACTGATGTTGGTTATATAGCAATGAAGTTTGCTGCAAAATTTAAAGCCCATAGACCATTTCTTTTTTTTTATGTCGTGCTCACAGACACGCAGAAATGAACTTTTCTAGCTCCAGGAGTCAAATCCTACATAATTGATGTCCAATTCTCAGCCAATTAATGCAGTATGCCTAATAACGGTTCACTTCAGTTTATCTAGTTAGAGGCTCAGATCAGGGGCTTTAATCAGAAGATCAAGAAATATAACAGGCTGTATAACATTGGAGGCGAAGTTGTCTTCACGCAGGCTTACAGCAATTTATTACATTTTGATCATCTTGAAAAATTTCTAATCTTGATGTTTCAAATGACCATAGCTGAATTATCTTTCGTTAGGAAAATAATATAAGATTACATTTCCAGAATGAAAATTATTACAGTGATGGCATACAATATAAGTGATAACATCAAGCAAATTTTGTGACACGGCATATTTTGAAATGCGCAGTAGGTAAGATATGGGAATGCGCAAAATATACAATGGTAAATCTCTATAAAACAGAGCTTTTGTAAAGCTCCCATTAGTCTGTCTTTGACAGTCAAAGAAAACGCCACCTCCTGACATGGGCGATACTTAATTTAAAACTTGATTTATTCAGCCTTCCTTTCCTTTTCACCTATTTAAGTGTTTTCAAAGCTTTATAATTCTTACATTTATATAAAATATATCTTATTGGAGAAGCATGTGTTTTTTATAATTACAAATTTTAATATTATTTCTGTTATTCATTTAATTAATGTAACTCCTTGAAAAGGAATAAATTTAACTTGAATTGTAATTATTTTGTACACAAGTCTATCACATGTGTGAATAGAGAACTTATATTTAAGGTCAGTCGGCCCGTACTGTCCCAACACAAAGGATCTGATTTATAGGCTTGAGATTTTTACTTTGTATCTACATAGGCAATATAGACATGTTCAAGGACTTTGGCGAAGATAGCTCTTACTGTTAACCATGGTGGCAGTAGGAAAATCGTACTGTAACCACTATAAAAACTGATAAAGTGGTCTTGTAGCGTGTTGTGACGATATTTTGTTTCTGTTGATTGGTAACACTTTCGTCAAATTGTATCAAACCTTTCAATAGACATTGCAGGTCTTTATTTATACGATAGAGGCTATCTCTTGTATATAGTCAAGGTAAAGAATTATGATGTTTAACGGAGAGAATGGGATCTGTTTGATCACTAGTAAAATCTAAAAATCAGGGTAATATATCTGGAATGAATCAAGCTATAAACTGAAAATTGTGAGTAATTTGGTGTCACTAAGTGTTGTGTGATATTTTAAACTTTTTTTATCCATTTTCTTTCATCTGGACAACTCGAGAGTGAATTGAGCTTTAGATTTACAACTTTGACAATGTTGATATCATTGAGGATTCTTGCAAAGTTCTACTTATGCTTCTGCCTTCTGTGTTCTCGCTGGGTATTTCAAGAGTGTATTGGGCTATAGACATGACATTTTACTTAATTCAGTGAGGGTTCTAAAAAAATCTACTTGTTCCTCTATCTTTGTCCTTTATTCCTTACAAATATATCATAAATAAACCTATTTTAGTATCAATAAGAATTCTAGCAATATTTTTTTTTTGTTGTGTATCTCAAGAATGACCTTGAGATATAGATTAGAGGCTTTATAAGTAAATGCATTTCTTCATAAGTAATTTGCTGAGAGGCATATCAATCAATTAGCTATCCCATTTGAAATGTTCAAACTGTCCATATCGCCCATTTGGTTTAAAAAGTGGAGCGGGTGTTATTTTGAAATTGATCAAAATCATCCCCAGGACGTGTTTCATAAATAAAAGGAGATTTTAACATTATCATCATTCAAAATGGGACGGAAATAAATGAGACATAGGGACACAGATATAAAATTATACACGTACCTGTACATTGTTGTTTACAGATGTCAATTTTTTCATTATCACAGCCTGATGTTTCATTCTCTAAAATAGATTGAGATTCTGCCAATTCATTTAATAGTTTATATTCAGATGATATTGACGCCTAGCTCTCCCAAATAGGTGAATTGTTCTCAGTATATGACGGCTTTTTTTATAATTTTTAATATTATTTGTCCTAGGCTTGTCATTTTCTGAAAGTAATAGACCATGTCAATAACTATTATATTAAAATGCTTAAACTTAGAATAATTAGCTCTGAAAGAAAAGTGATTTAGAATAAATGATAAAATAATAATTACACTAATCACACAAGGTTAGAGTTATTTCTCCAGAAAGATACAGTTATGCAAAATTATAGAGATATTATTTATCAAGAACATCGTCATAACTACAAATAAAACTACTGTTAAATGATGAAATTTACTTACCTCCTGTAGAAAAACGACACAACTCGAAATGTGCCAGTCTTCATGAAAGTTCTCTCTTAGATGCAGATCCGACTTATTGGAGAAAACTGTTACTAATCAAAATGTGACACTTTTCGTCATATCGTTTTCATTAAAACCAGTCACAACAGCAAATATGACACTTTTCTATAAACGTAAACAGGTCTATTCTGCACAAGCTCAGTGACCCCACTGACTATTTAATATTGTGCCAGTTTTCTACAAGTTTCAGCACGAAAATGTCATGGTGGAAATGAGACACAACTGCCGTCTATGGGGATTTCATTGTAACTAGACTTGTGACGTTTTTCTAAAGTAAACCTATGGTAATGGGGAGGGCTTTTATGCAATAAAACCAAATTGAAGAAAAACGTCACAACTAATGAACTACAAATTTTACAGGAGGGCGCTTCAAAGTTTGCCCCACTTTAAAAATCTATCCAGAACTTATTGTTTGAAGAAAGAAAAGAAAATACAGATTCTATGTGTCATTCAGAATTTAAAACATACATATAATTAATTTTTTTTAAGATTTTAAATATTATTTTGAATTGTGACGTTTTTCTTTAAATTATTTTTAACCTTTTTTGACTTGTGCCAGGGCAAATAAAATTTAAAACCCTTGAAATAATTATAAAACTGCTTTTATTTACTGATTTTTAGGTTTACAGATAGTAAATTAAGGCACATAAGAGCTGTGTGTATACACATAACACTAACATAAACATTATACATCAATTATTGTAGTCATAGTTTTACAATTTTCCATAAAACGATGAGTAGAATTAATTTAGGGATTGTTTATTTTTTGACGAGATCCGTCAAACTTTTCTTTTTCCTGTCACTAATTGGCAATGTGGTCTTGTACGCATTTTTAAGTATTAGACTGCTTATGTTGCCTACTTTTTTATTTACAGTAGTGGGTTCCTGGCCAATTCGAGAACTCTTCCTGGTCTTCAAATGGTTTGTATTTTTTGAGGCTGACTCAATGGTATGATTTAAATTTACTTTTTGATACTCTTTTTGAATAAGGACAGCTTATAAAATAAAACACATTGGTTTTCCTTTTCTACTCTTACAATTTTAATATCACTGAATTTGAGAGGTGATGCTTCTTCGTTATATATAAGTATTATAAGTTCTGTCCAAGGTGAGTAAAAACTCTTTGAAGTCATAAAAATCCTCATGAGTAAGTTCATAGACCTTAAAGGGAGGACCATTTTTTCTAGCTGCCTTAATCAAGGATGTGTATTGCTCAGGAGCAAATATTGGCCCTGATTTCAGTGCTAATTTCATTAGTTTTTCAATAATAGCGTAAATATTGTTACCTTCATTTTGACTATGATCTGTTATGAAATACTTATGTATGATTGAGTTTATACAATTTAATTTTGCTACTGCATGTAAGTACATGGCTATCGCAAACCGGTTTGTTAGTTGACCACAACAGTTGTCCGAATAAAGAATAATATCAAGTGGTTTATTGTTACACTCTTTCAACTTATCCTGCAGGCTCTCAAGGTATTTCAGAACAGGACGCTATGTCATTTGCTCCTCTCTTTCCTTCATTCTCAAGCCACACATAACAATGCGTCTCACTAGATTTTAGCTCGTGTACTGTGAAATTTAAAATGCTTATTTTTGAAATATAATAAAAGGTGGATATTTCTCCTCGTGGGACAGGTAAAACTGCCTATAAATCATAAACAGCAACAATTTTATTTTTTCTGATGATTTTTTTCTTTCTCTTTTTCCATTGTAGTGAGATCCTTTTCCAGTATGTGAGCTTCATAGAGTTCTCGGAGCTTTTCTTTATCTTCACCATTTGAATGACTATAGTGGACGCACAGCTCACACTGATACTTTTTTGGAGAAAAGAATGAAATATTAAATTCTTCGTAAAATATACGGCTAAACATGAGGTATTTACCAAAGATTACCCTTTCCTCTTTAGACTTTGCTTCATAATCTCTGTGGATATCCGCCAAAGTCTTCCCACCATTGATAAATTCACGTGTAGTGTTGCTTCTACAATAATGGCTTTCCATTCTAGGAATAGATTCTATGTACGATCTTATACCATTTTATGGATTCAGGAAGTATCGAATGGTGGCCATGTTTTACACGCAAGTCTGCACTGATGGAAGCTCCTGTGAGTATTCTTTTTTTCACAATAACAGTTCGAATAGGGCGACTGTTGATAGCTAGAGTTGACATAAAGAAAACTTTACAAACTCGCACTTTTTGGTCATTTATACTAAGGTAAAATGCATTGTTTTCTTTTCTGCGACTTTCCTTTTTTTTAACAATATCTTGGTGTTATAGTGTGCATACAGTTTAAAATGAAATATCGTTGTTTTTCGTTATCGCCTGGTGTCCAAAATTCATCAAGATTTTTCTGACGCTCGTCTCCTGTAAATTTTGTGCTGCAACTTCAGTTGACATTTCTTACTACAAGGTTTCCCTAAAACTTTTTTTTATAAACTCGTTTGCTGCTAGAGGAAGAAGTGTAGGCTTGACTTGAGTTTCTAAGGCGTTTAGCTATATTTTTCTTCCAGTTATTTTGGTTATATTTTCTCGTCTTCCCTTTTTTTGTTCTTTTTCAATTTGAGTGACATTTATATCTCCTCTTCCATTTTCCTGTTGGTTACCTGAATAACCTGTCAGGTCAATATCACTGGTATTTTCAGGATTTATAATTTTTAATGCTTTTTTCATAACTTCTTCATCACTGGAACTAGATTAACTTGTCTCAGTAGAATAATCTCTGTCATTGTCGGTATCGTCTACTTGTGATCCATCAGTGTGAGAAATAGTTGATATGGATGTTTCATCTAAATTATTGTCCTTATCGTTCACACTGTCACAGCAATTAACAGTCACCACATCAGCAACGTTAGTTGTTAGCAGTTCCTCATCATACGGTAGTGGTGTCAGTATAGAGTAAGTTTTAGCTTCTTCACTTCCATCTAAAACAAAAAGTGTTTCAGTTGAAATTGAAGAAACACAAATTATAAACTTCAATGTTTTTTAAAATAAATGTTGTAATTTTAAAAGTAGGTTCTACATGTGTCTCATAGTTCACCCCAAATACTCTTAACTTTTGAATGGTAAACAGTGTTACAATTTTTTTGGCACATTACCGGAGAACATTTTCAATGATTTGGAAAAATATCTCCCTTCCAAAGAGTAGAGGGGAAACAAATAAAAATGTATAATGTTCATTCACCATTTGACTACATTTGTCCATTTTACATATCATTTCTTGCCTCTTTCCACATAAAGACCATTAATTTGATAATATCTCACTATGGTATTTGGCTGAGCGTTTAAGTAGCTATCCGCAATATCCGCAGAATATTCTAGAGCAGTATAATTTGTATTATTAAAATATTGCGTAGAACGGTGCTGTTGCATTCCTATATATAATATTTGCGCGCTCCATTGCCCAGACATATCGACAGTTAAATAAGATATAATATAATAGTTCATGCAACTTTAGAGAATTCCCAGTATGATATGTGGTCTGAAGTACTACAAACCTGTTAATTTTTATTATTTTGTCTTACGCTCACATAAAGTTGTAACTTAAGCATAATAAATGCTACTTACTTCATGTATGAAAACAGTGTTATTTTAAATATAGATTGTAACCAATATAAAAGATAAAGTGAGAAGTAGGTACAAATAGTAATCCACCACAACCCATCGTTCGGAGAGTTTGCTTAGGATCAGCTGTAATTATCCCTCGATCTGAATTCAAGTACAACATTTAGATGTTACACTGTTGTGGATTTTCTTAAAAATAATTGAAGGAAAATAAGATAAAATTATATAATAATATGTGTAATTAATGCATTCGTAATTTGTATTACACATTTAGAAATATAATAATTTGATTATAAATCTCAATATTCGTAAACATATTAAACTGTGGTATGAAATACCGAAATTTAAATGCTACCTCAGTACTTAAGTGATTTGGTAATACTCACAGATACTGCTAATTCTAAAATTTAAATTTGCCTAGACGTTCTAGTTATATAGGCAGTTATATTCATACTGTAAGTTGACTCCTTTTAAATGCAATACAAGAAACAACAAAATACAAAAAAACTAATTATTAAGTTTTTTTCGATTTTATAGTTTTTTGCGTACTACAATTAATTTTATTATACACAACACTAATGATAGAAAACAATTTTAGACGGTAAAGAGATTTTTAAATTAATGCGTTCATATATTTTTAAAGCGTTTCTAACAATGACACTAACCATGCACATTAGCCAAAGAATGCCATGTTGCCTTTAAACCCATTTTAAGCAACATTCCAATTATGAACTGCTAAAAAATGTTTAAATGAAAAATCTAGAATCTCAGTAAATCCTGAAATCAATAATTTAATTAAGAACTCCGAAAAGAACATTTATATATATATATATATTAGAAATAATATTCTCTTGTTATAATGGCTACATAACTAAAATAAATAATATTTAACACTTGGAATATAAAGATTGCAACATATTTTCAACACTGTATGCGCAGGATCGGAGAGTCAAGTAACGTGTTTAAATTTATGAAATATTAATTGACGCTCGTGTTTTGTTTAAACATGTTATCTTTAAATAATCAGAAAATTGTTACCGTACTTAGAGAGTAGATCATCCCTTTCAGCATAACTAGGTGACATTAAGTTAAAAACATAAAAATAGTCAGCAATAATAGGAAATATTACTCTTTCTTACAATCTTAAAATCTTCCAATCTAGATTTATCTGATTTGTGTGTATGTTTTTTATATCTATTTTTGTGTCTTAGTTAAGTTTCAATTACGATACTATAAAATAAGATAAATATTATAAAAGAACATTAGTTTATACTAAAAATGTGTCGTGAAATTTAAAAGAGTGGAATCAAGCTAGTGAGATGTTAATAGATAGTATAGTACATAATGTTAATATAAGTACATACAGACAATTTGTTGACACTACGTTTCAAATGAATACATTTGTACGGGAGAGTTCAGTTTATACAACTTAAGTGTTTACCTTGTCGAATGCAGTTACTGTGAAGGAATAGGGTCATAAATATTTAATCAGTGTTAACTGATAAATAGAGACCATACTCAAATACAAGAGAATGGATGTAAAGCTGCAGCACTAGATAATTCGAAACTATTTTTCATTTTAGGAATTGAAAACTTTATGTGTCAACGATAGCTATAGTCCACCGACTAGTATGATAAAATCCACCCAACTTAGGATGAAAATATGGGTGTTTTATCTACAAAGTAATTATTTTACGCAAGTAAATTTTATAATTGAAAGAAATGAATACGAGTAATTATTTTTATTATATCCAGAAAATTTAGCTAAACATAATGGAACAGGAATCATTCTGAATTAAGTGTATTAATTTACATTCGCATGGATATATTATGGATATAATTATATGGTTTTATAAGTAACATAATTTTGGTTGTTTTTTCGGGGTGATGCCACAGAGTAAAAACCATTATATATTCAATTAATGTAAACCCCTTTGATTAGAAGGATTTTTAACTACAACTAGCATAGGAATATTATGAGGCAAATTAAAAAAAAGGATAAATTTGTAAAAGCTTTGCAGCCAAGGTTAGCCGAGATGGGCATGGAACTTTGAAATGCAGGGAGCTGTCAGAAACGTGATACTCCCTGATTCCAAAAGCTCTTAGATTCCAGGAATTGCCATCAGACGAAAGCTCCAGGGAAGGAAAGCTTCTACAGATTCAGAGAGCCCAGGTCCCCGGAGCTTCCACAGACAGGCAGCTACTGGAAGCTGAGATCTTAGTGCATTTGTCAGGTATGTAGTCTCCATTCTAGAGACTTTAATAAACCAGACGGTTAGCTTTGAATCTACCGATCACATCAACTGTAACAGAATCAAAATCAATCTTGTAACCGGCGAGCCAAAAGATCTTTTGACTATGTAATCATATTTTGAACTCAGCATGTACCTTAAAATTCAAAAGAAATAGAAGTATTAGAAATTTGTTTGTTATTCATTATTTTATATATATATATATATATGTATATATATATATATATATATATATATATATATATATATATATAAACACTTTATTAATTGTTGGAACTATTCTATTTCCATCTCTGTCTGCATTATATCTTGAAACAGACTTGATATTTTACACAAAGTTTCATTTACATAAACAGTATATATATATACAATATTTCGTTGTATTAACAACTTTTTCAAGTACACAATAATAACACAGAATAAAATCTGTGTATATATATATATATATGTTTGTATAAAGTCTTTGATGGAAACAAACAATAGTTAAATTGATTGCCATAATGTTTTCAATAGACATCTATCTAATAAGATTGGTAAATAATTCGTACACATGATTTGCGCAAGCAGTTTAATGTGTTTCCCGGATAGTATATGTAAAATATTTTTTTTCATTTTAGAATATAAACATCCGAATGGATTCAAGAAAGTACTCAAGTAGCCTTTGTCTTTTATACGATAATATTTCGAGGGATTGCTAGAATTTCTTGAATCGAAAAAGTAAATTTATTGAAAAAGACATTGCTGACAACTCTGTCAATATTAGCCTATCGTTTCATTTGTTTATCAAGCTACTACAACTTCACACAATTAATAAGAAATTCTATTTAATTATAATTAATCTAATTATGATAACTGCATCTAAATCTATCAAATTCCGTCATTATATAAAACTATATACTTCAAGGTTTACATATCAACAATTTAATCACAAGTGCCACGCAGGACATAAATAGTAAGAGTACATTGAGCAGTAACGTACTAGTAATATATGTATGCTAAGGGCAAACATTTCAATCACCTAATTAGTTTCCTTCTCCTTTATGAATTTTCAGAAACTCAAAAATATACATACGTATGTCTTATTGCACATAGAAAACAAATAAATGTTTATGAAGTTCAACTACCATATGGGTTTAACTAGACCGTAAACTATAAAAAATATTTCTACTTTTTAAAGTCCCGTTATCGTATAAAGATTACATTTGACATAACCGTATCCTTTGCTCTTAACAAAGATTTTTCATGAATGTCAAACTCCGTCCTAGGGAGAATATCACTAAATAGGACTGCAATCCAAAGAAATGTTTTATTTTTAACTTCCTCTGCCTTATAGTCATAAAATCTGACACATACTTTACCTCATAAAGATTATAAAGAAAACTAGAGCATTTACATGAAAATCAAACATACAACACACAAAGTTAACGATAAAAATTCTCAAAATTAAAAGTTACAATCAACGATGTAATAGCAAAACTCATAGCACTTGAAGTAATGAGGAGTGTGTAGCTATGCATGTTGTAGTAAGCGTGCCATATCCACGTATAACAGGAACTCAAGCCTAGTTGTATGTGGAAGGCGGAGATATAATATAGCTCAGGGAAATTGAGAGGACAGTTTGCCTCAACAATTTACGTTTCTCTACAGTTGGACCGTAAAATCTGTCAAAATCCCTGACCTAAGAACCACTCTAGCTTTTGTTATTACTGAACTAAAACTTAGCTTGAAAGCGCCACAATAACCTATAGGTTTCTATTCTCTGATCAATCAACGTAGTGCCGATCCTGATAGTACAGTACAACTAGGGGTATAATGTTTATTGTAGTGTCTGGTATCTGACGATGTCTCAGATTTCACTCCTGGAACCAAACATAAATAGTCGTTTTATATTTGTGTTTTGAAATATGTTCTAGTATAAATTATTGCTACCGTTATTATAGCTAGTTTTGTTTATATGGGTTAAATGGTATCAAACAGTTCACTATTTTGGATGAGAAAGAAGCTATGAGGATATAAAAAAGAAGAAGATATGGATGAATATATCAATAAGTATAAACTTTGTGGAAAGAAAATCAAAGTATTATAAATGATAATAATAGGATTAAAATAAATTAAATTTTGTGTGATTTAAAAGTAAATTAGGATTATTAAAAAAATTTTTAACTGTAAATAATTATGGGTTATTAGGTACTTTGTATTGTTTCATTGGAAACATCTGTCAAAGCTACTAACAAATCTTATGTTGAAAATACAAAGGACGTAAGATTCTTCTTAGTTTATCACATCCAGCGATAAGAATAATTTTACTGTATAGTGTTCTTTTGTTTTTAAATCTAGGGTGGTAATTCTTCAGGAAGATATGATTCTCAGGAACAAGTTTGAATTTTATACGTACCTAGTTTTGTTGTAAAATGTTTGACATTCACTAGTTCATCACTATATGTAGGTTTGTTCATTTATGTACATTATTATTTTATATTTACTAAATACAATATTTTGCACCATAAAAAGGTGGTTATTTGAAAATAATATTCTATTCTTGTAACAATTAGATATGAAAAATTTAAAAAACCCCTACAGTTAGCGATCTTAATTAATAGCGTTTTAACGAAGGATACTGAAACAGTTTAAAATCTATTAAGGTGTTCTTAAAGGCGAGTGAGTGACAGAGTAAATATCTATCAAATAAAAGAAAATGTTTTCCGATTCCACCAATACGACATTAAATCGTTGTTTGATTGCTCAGTGTGAGTCACGCTTTGATCTTTCGCGTTGCGCAAAATGAAAAGAGGAAATGCCAATAACACTAAAAGTCCTGTACCACTTTATCTTGAATGAAAGGGCCTCAGCGTCAAATTGCAATCAGTACCTTGGTGAAGCTTTTGGTGTGCCTTGATAGAAAATCAGTTTGCGATACCTTTCGAATGATTTTTTTTATTCGTTTGGTATTAGTATTTCATTTATATTTCTTGAAACAAACACGAACTACAATAAAAACAAAACAAATATAGAAGTATATAACATAAAGTTGTGTCCATGTTTTTGTAAGTTCAATATTACAATACGTACCTGAATGATTTCCTATTTAAATTATATTTTATGGAAATAGTACCTTTTGGTATTCTGATTTTGATTCCTTGCCTTTTTGTATAAATCCTTGATTCCTGGAAAGAATTGTATAAATCAAGATTTCGCGGAGTAGTGGGCTAACAGAATTTAATTGATTTAATCATTAGTTTGTACCTCCGTCAAATACTATACATTTGAAGCTCTACGAGAAATAGGTAGAAATAATAATATCGTTGAAACTGTATAAACGTAAATATTAGAACAATATTATGAGTGTTTACCAGGCTCGTACTTCTGAAAATGCACAACGAAATTTTAACACCTAAATATAAGTGGTAAATATATTATTTTTTAGATATGCGTTAAAACAAATCCGACATATAAAATAATATGCTTATTCTTTATTTTTAAATACGAGTATCCTTATCATAACGTAAACGAAGAGTCCGTCATTTAAATTGAAAAGGAGCCAAAAATAAACGAAAAAGTAAGAGACGTAAAAGTCCAGAAGTGATTAGAATCATTCAGCAGCTCCTAGCCAAAAAGTGAAATGATCTAGATTGAATATCTGTTAGGCTCTAAAAATAATGCTCAAAGCATATCGTAAGGCCATTAACCCAAGTGTATATTTTATCATTCAGCAAAGGAGATTTTTCCTCATTCCTAAAATTTTAAAAGTAATTCTATTCTAAGAAATGATTATTCATTCTCAACAAATAATTACCTTTCTGTCTCAACTATTCCACCCACGAGCAAAGTATTAGAAAAGTATTCCTAGCGATAATGCTTCAGTTTATGAACACGTCCCATCAGTTTTCAAATGACCAGTTTACCTTCAGAAACAGCAAGTCGACGATAGACGGCAGAGTCATATCTAGTCGATAAGGGTTATCTAGTCGTGATTCCACATTAAGTGTGTTTCTCAACTTAACAATAACATACGACAGTGTTGACCCATCTTTCATGGTATAAGATGAAATATTGGAAAAGTTGTTCGATATTGCTTAGAATATTCCTTAATCAATGATTGGCCTGAAATGATGATAAGTTTGCTCAAAATTGTTCTAATTTGTTGGCATTTATGTTGTCAGATCATTAACTCAATACTGCCCTGTTCAGGCTCTTATGGCGGTGAACTATGTCTAGATATACCCCCTACTTCAAGTACAGTTTGTGTTTTTAGAGCTTGTGCAAGCAATCAATTCATGAGAGCATTTTAACTTCAAAAAGAGCGACTGTTGGTGAAGAGTTTTGTAAGTAATCCTTTAGAGAGTTAACACTGTTAACACTCTTGTGCCTGTATATCTTGGGATCAACGTTATTTAGTGTGTCTAAATTTCCTTTGACATGTGGCCTACATATACAACACGTATGCTACCACAGGGAGAGATTACAACTAAATTGGGAGACACAGAACTGAATTGGGATCTATGAAAATTTGCCCTCAGAGGTAGGTCGTTGTTCATTTTAAGAAAATATTGCCAGATTATATAACAAATTCCCAAACACCCAAGATGTAAACAACTTGTATAAAATAATTTGTATTGTTACAAAAATTCTATAACGCTAACGAGTTATTTAATACGACTTAAAAATCACCCAATAAGAATGACACCGTTGCTGTAGGTGGTGGGACGACTAAAAAATGAAAGGACATATGTATGAGTTGATTGTATGTTTAAATTAAGTAAGATGTTATTCCCAAATATATCATGACTTTCGTTATGCATTTTTATGAGAATAAAAGAATGATCCGATCTGATAAGATGTAACCTTTTAAAAATTTTATATAATATTATCTCCAGATAGGGACGCAAGATCCATTTCCAATCATTGACACGGTTTTGTACACAGTGAAGGCATGCTCAACTGTGGTGTGCAATACACTTCTATGATCCCAGTGAGTGGACTTGGCTCTGAGATTCCAGATTGCGCTATTGTCAGTCAATAGCTTATTAGTAAGGGTTCACCGGTACATCCGGTTAAAAGGTTCTTTGATTTGTGCTAGTCGCGCCCGACCCGGCATTTCAGTCTCTCGAGCATATCCATGTAAAAGGTTGCGTCGAAAGTTTTTCCTTGCGGTTCAAACTCAAAATATACTATTCTTTGAACGTTAAGGAGACGTTCAGGATTGTTTTTATGCATGATATGTTCGTACTTTCTTTCTTGGATTTTGCGCGATTGTACATGCTTCTGATTTTGTGTGCCACTTCCACATTGAGAGTTCTAAATGAAACCCAGCATAAAGGCCTCTTGAAGCATTTTATAAGTTTCCGTACTATTTTCCAAAGCCGCACAAAAACCTTAATCGTACTGCTGTTCGCACCGTGACCCAAAACAATAATAATCTTCGTGCAAAGACACGTCCTACCCCTCCAACTGCTTGGAGTTAAATGATGGCAGGCATGTTTGGATGCGCAGAACCCCCACCGCATTATCCGACCGATCGGATTGCTCTTTGATAAATAGTCGCATCGTAATAAAATCATGCGCATTAATTTTATAATGAACCTCGTATAATTATTGTTACTAACAATTATCATGAAATAGATACTTTTCCCTTATGATTTAATCATGAATTTTTTAGCATTCATTGCTAAACATTTTTTTAATGACTACAAACCAACTTTTTATGTTTTCATAAAGCCTAAATTATATTAAAATATTATTCTTCTGGAAAATTAATATAAACTGCTGCCCATTATTATGAAAATAGTTTGCAATTCAAAACTTTTACACTTATTTCTCCAAATATATTGGTAATAAAAGTTATTTATTAAATAAACATTCAGCTTTAAACTAATATTACATTTAAATATGACCGCTATTTCTCGGTCATTAAGTGCTCTATCAGGGGTTCCCCAGGGATCTCTCCTCGGGCCTCATCTGTTTAACCTCTTTATAAATGATATCGACCACTGCCTTGGAGTTGAGCTGCTACTATTTGCTGATGATGCAAAGATTTTCATAGAAATAAACTCTTTTACTGATCACCAACTGCTTCAATTAGCACTTTTCCATATCGAAAAATGGTGCCTTATGAACGCTATGGACCTTAATATATCTAAATGCGCTGTGATGACCTTTTCAAGATCTTTTACACCCTGTCTCTTCAGCTACTCTCTTTACAACACCGTTCTTCATCGAGTAGATAAAATAAAGGACCTTGGTGTCATCACAACACCAACTCTTCACCCTGCTGAGCACATCCAATACATCTGTAATAGAGCAAACTCAACTCTTGGAGTTATCTTCCGCTCTACTCGTAACCTTTCATTAGATGCCCTGCTGATCCTCTACAAAGCACTTGTTCGTCCTCTCCTGGAATACAACTCTTCCATCTGGTCACCTTCCCAAGAAGGACTCAAAACACAACTTGAAAGAGTTCAGCATCGTCTTGTCAGAACAGCTGGGTTCAGAGATGGCCACCACTACATGAATGTTCCAATTGCTGGTTATCAACTACAGCATGGCCTTGCTCCTCTTGAGGCTCGTAGAAAGATACATGATCTTATCTTTCTCCACAAGATCATCATCGGAAGCATTGATTGCCCGCAACTACTCAACAAAATCTACTTCCATGTTCCTGGGCATATGAGACTGCGAGACACCTTTGCAAGACTGTACTACTCAACGACCTACCAACAACAGAGTACGATACCTCGACTTCTACGCAGCGGAAATGAGATGGGACATCTTGTTGACTTCTTCTCCACCAGCCCTGCTAGATTTCGAGAAGAAATCATCAAATTAGTATATGGCACTCTATAATTCTGTTTTCAACTATACCTTTTTTCTGTTTTTACTCGCCTTTTTTTAGTAGTACTTTGTTATATATTATAGTCCTTGCATTGAAATTGTTCGATATTGTTGTTGTATTTTATAGTTTATTGATTATTTCATGTACATGTATGTAATGGTATTGTAAAAGTGGCGATTGCCGTGGAAATAAATAATATAAAAAATAAATAAAAATCACTAAAACCTATCAATAGAAATAAAAACTTTAAAGTAATCAGTTTTCACAATACTAGTGTAACTAAACGCGACATTAACGTCGATAGTGGCTTAGACACATTTATTGTGTGTACATAGTTGTTATAATATACAGTTGCATTATTGTATGACATAAAGTAGGCATTAAATGAAAAGGAATTACTTGTGTAAATAGAGATAATATAACTAACTTTGATCATCTGAATGGCAAGTAAGGCTTTAATTACACCAGCGGAAGTGAGCCATTAGAGTAGAAACGGCGGACGAGAATGCAGTAACAGAGGGTGTACGAGCATTTCCTAGCAGGTTGTGGTTAGACTTGTAAATGTAAAATAACTAAATTCAAAAATATAGTATTTAAATATTTAGGATTTTCTTATTTTTTCGTTTTACTTTTAAATATTCGTATTGTTTTTATATCTATTAGTATCACTTTAAAAACGGTCAAGATTTTAGAACTATTCTATCATGCGTTATCGAACAGACAAACGGACGGATTGCCCTTTGGGCTTTTGATTGGGGTTAAGAAGGAAGACGAATATATATGTACTCTTTTCCCCAGGAGTATATATATATAAAAATATCAGGAAACCAAGCTTTGCATAGTATTTTTCTGGTCAATCGTATTTTGGGATTAATTTTACATACATGCATACATTTCCGCAAACTATAAAACTATAAATGGCATAACTATTCATTGTTCTGTTATCTTCTGCATTAAAGGATGCTAGAGCAAAAGATGTGTTTATGTTTCGTATCTTATTATGAAAATCTTCCGAATATGGGTGACAGTTTAAAGAAGACGTATTATATAAATTGGCAATTTTGGTTGCTCTATTCAAATTCGTCCTTGCAAACAACATTCACCAAAAGAATTTCTTTGTATGCGACTAGAAACCGATTCCTCGGGGAAATACAATGCACCGCAATGGATAGGTTTACACATTTTATATGGTTCTAAGGCGTAATATTGCACAGCTGCAGTGACAGCACATTTATACTCGTATGTCAGTAAATAATTATTAAGTTCTAAAACCCTACGACGTCTTCCGTCTTGAAGTCTCGGTTCTTCTTATCGGTATCCTCGTTGCTCGTCATTTTCTTTAACTACACGATGTACCGCACGCTGCTGCAAATGTTTTTAGACGTCGAAACATCTAAATAACATAACCTTTCTGTTCGAATAATGTTGATATAGGTAAACAGGTTTCATTTCAAAAGGATGGAAATTATTCATCAACTTGTATTCAAATCAAAATTTGTTTTGATTTGAACCTTAGTTAATTTTATACGAAACTTTTTATTCTTACTCTTTGGCATTTTTAATGAAACATCAGCTGTGAGGAATGACTTACTACTCTTATTATGATACTTCGGATGTTATTTATCATACGTCATTGCCCAGGTGTCATTTACTACAAATGTAAACAAAGAAAATAATAAATAAATATTGAACATATGGCACTTTTGTTTTTTGTAACAATGTTTAACGTCGTTTCCATGAAAACTAATTATTTGAAAATTGAATTTAAATCTCAAAATTCAAAACATTTAACATATTTTGTGTCACATCCACATATAGCATAGAAATTGCTTTTCTGACTCTTAGTGAGAGATTACAACAGTTAGTGAATGATTCGGAATTTCACCATCTCATCGATAAGGGACCAAGAGGATCAGCCTGGTACCCCTTCTAAACGGTATGTACAAATTATTGCTATTAGCAAAGCTACTAGTACAACATTTCTAAAAGTTAAACCTATTATAAAGTTTATTACACAGACTAACTACCTACTATTCACACTAAATACATTATTGAGATATCCTTTACAGACATCATCTTAGACTATTCTACTGTAAGAATTAATTAGTATTGGTATTAGCACTGATAAACAATAGCAATAAATACGGTAGCCCTAGTTGTGTTTGCCTACTCGGGAATTTCTATAACTGTCAGTCCCTTGCCGACTTAGCATTTACTACTTTCTTTTGGGGTATACCAGGCTTATTACTCTTCTTGAATCTAAAATCAACCCATGTAAAAGTGTAACTAGCATTAAAATGATTTATTGTTTTTTTTCACTTAATACTGTTACTTTACCCACCCTACAGAGTTTTTAATTTTTGAATTTTTTTTATCCGGCTGTCTCATAGTTCTAATACCTTAATATCTTATATGCGTAACCTATAATATTCCTTCCTATTGCTATATACCTATGTAATAACATACTCCCGTAACTCTAACCTTCCTAACCTTTTCCATCCTGGTATAAATTTGGATAATTATTAAATCGAGGCCGTTGAATTATATATATATATATATATATATATATATATATATATATATATATATATATATATATACGTTAAATAGCACATTCACCCGGCAAGTGAGAGATCCGGGTTCGACTCCCGGCGGAGCAAGTACTTTTTGTGATTCAATGTTTATTGAAATTAAATAAGGCTATTGCCATTTATACAATTTAACGTAAATAAAAGTCGTTTGACTGGTGTTTGGTCCTCCGATCATATGTTAGTTTGCTTATTTAAACGCATATGTGACAGATACGGCCAAATACAAAATAATTGAATCGGAAAAAGTGAGCGCTCTGTGGTGTAATGGTAGCACATTCACCCGGCAAGTGAGAGATCCGGGTTCGACTCCCGGCGGAGCAAGTACTTTTTGTGATTCAATGTTTATTGAAATTAAATAAGGCTATTGCCATTTATACAATTTAACGTAAATAAAAGTCGTTTGACTGGTGTTTGGTCCTCCGATCATATGTTAGTTTGCTTATTTAAACGCATATGTGACAGATACGGCCAAATACAAAATAATTGAATCGGAAAAAGTGAGCGCTCTGTGGTGTAATGGTAGCACATTCACCCGGCAAGTGAGAGATCCGGGTTCGACTCCCGGCGGAGCAAGTACTTTTTGTGATTCAATGTTTATTAAAATATATATATATATATATATATATATATATATATATATATATATAATATATATATATATATATATATAATTAAATTAATAATTTAATAATAATATATATATATATATATATATATGTATATATATATATATATATATATATATATATGTATATATATATATATATATGTATATATATATATATAGTTTAAAATGATTGTTTATCATGTTTATTATAGAACATTATAAAATTCAATCAAGAGGAGAGTCGTTACTGTACAAGGTCGACGTTACTTATGAAAATACTGATGCTCACTGGCAAGATTTTGAACTCATATCCAAATTCCGAAGTGTTACTATTCTGATAAACACCCGTGATTATCAATTGCCCATTCCGCCTTTAATTTTTAGCCAATAAAACAACTCTTGTAATTTTCTTTGCTATAAATACTATGCTTAGCTCCTTGTTGTGTATGATTTAAATTTCAGTATCTCAGTGATGATTGCTTTCTGCCATTTGTATGTGATATAAATATGAAGTTCCAATAAATATGTTTCCTTACCCTATTAAATGCCTTCTCCAAACAATATATGGCATTGAGTCATTTGGTACTATTCACACGATCGTTTTGAGATTGAACTCAGTTGTATTTTGTAGCAGATTGAGCAGAATTGACATTAATGTATTTATTTATCAATTATGTTTTCCAAATGAATAGGTAAATTATAGATGCTGAAAAAATTCATAATTAAATAATTCATTTGTAATTATTTTTTCTTGTATACTGTAATATGTATATAATTAAAGTGAGTATTCTATATTTTGTTAATGACTTTTAGCTCATTACTTAGAAATTAAATTACTTTCATATTATTACATTTAATTTAATATTAAATTATTCAATTGCACGAAATCAATAATACACAGAGTAATATAGTTGCTATTAGACTGAGGTAAGGCTTTTCTTAAGTTAGTATAGTTTATTCCGCTACAGATAACTAACTACCTTTCTCCACATATATAGGCTACTAAACCTTATTCAAAGTACGTCAATAGTTGACAAAACTCTTTAGTTTGGATAAACGCAGGGTATATTCCATCGGAGAATTCATCAAATTACAGTAATTTCTCTAATACCAGAGACATTAAACTACTAATTTAACTAGGGTTACTTGTAGATAGAAGTATGCTAACGTAAGATTAGAAATGTCAGTAATTGCAACGCTACCTGTCTCATCTAAACATTATTAATGAATTTGTATGAAATATCTTCCAGTTAAAGTCAACAACGAAACATCATAATGAAAAATCGAAATACATGTATTGAGGTTATATTGAGGTTGACTGATAGAGAGAGGACTGACAGCACTAACTCCGCCTTTTCAATAAAGGCGTTTTCCATAAAGAAGTACCGGAAGTGGAGAATAGAGAACGCCTCACTACGAGTATGTTGAGATAGATTATTACAAGTGAGAGTTAAGAGGAGGTGGAAGCAGATGGGAATGTATTTGATCCAGCTAATCAGGAAATGTACCGATGCGAAGCGTTTGTGGTCATGTATTGAGCCGATACCTACTAAGACTGAAATCAACTTTTAATAGGTCTAATGCAGGACTTACCAAACCGTGGAAATCACAATGTGTTTTGTGCCATGCTCATCTTAAGATGAATCGCGAAGAATGAGACAAAAGGGTTAAGGATTTTGTTTTCTATGATTAGTGCAGAATGGACACCCAGATTGTCAGTAAATCCTTTCTTGACAGAATATTATACACATACTTTGGAAACCAAGAATATAAAATAAATTTACTTAAAAACTAATTATCTTACAGTTGTAAATGAGTTGAGATTGGTTTGATTATAACTGGCTAGTTAATTAAGTTAGCCCTGTTTGAAGAACAAGCGGTATCACTTACGCGAACTAAATGATGAAAGTAGCGCATATATAAACTTTCTTCAGGTATCAAAATTCCCTTAAGATTAAGCATGCAATACAATTAAAATTTAATTAATGTGTAATGGTTAACTTATAAAAGTCATGGTGCCTAAATTAAGCTGTACTTTATATAAAAAAATACTGAAACATACATTTGTGAATCAAGAGTCATTGATGCACGTACCAACAAAATTAATGGAACAGACTGTGCACTGAATATCACTTTCACAACCCCACCAGAAATTACGAACGGCTGAGCAAAAGTAAAAAGAGCAATCCTAATACCTTCGGTAGCTCAGGCATTACGATTTTGTTTTTGATCTTAGTCTTAGTGTGCGTTCAAGTATAGAAGTAACCTTGCTTCAAACCTTCGGTAGCTCAGGCATCACGATTTTGATCTTGATCTTAGTCTTAGTGTGTGTCCAAGTACAGAAGTAACCTTGCTTCAAGAAAGGACTGACCTAGCGGTTGATCTAATTACTTCATGTATAAAGCCTGAAATATTTTACATATGAGAACCATAAAAGTGGGTCTTTTTTAAACTTTGCCCATGGTGGTATTTTATAACCAATAACAAGTAGGATCAAAGGGGAATCGTTTTATAAAACGAGGATTATGCTATAGCAGTTGAAGAACTTTACAATAACTTTAAGAATAGTCAAGAATGTCAGATTTACTGATATAGAAGTGGTTTTCTGCCCAATACAATGAAATAAATTCTTTTAACGGTGTTATTTTGATTTAATTTCCACTTAATACAATAGTCTTAGACCATCAAATGTTATGGAAGGAGAAAATTACACCAATGCACTACCATCTTATCTGTAAGCGTGATTATTTTTTGTTAAGATAAATTGCATTGTGTGCTAGGTACATTAAAAATATTTCGTTTAGTGTTTTGTATTACTATTGACGAAAACTTGTGTATCTAAAAAACTTAGATTATCAGGGTACTGAAGTCAATTAACTAGAAATAAAAGGAATGTCTTATAGTAAAACTTATTTGTTTAATCGTAACTTATGTTGATTTTCCACCATTCTATCTGATGCAAACATCATGTTTACAAGCATTTATGAGAATAGGCCTCTTTAGGACCCAATCTACTCTCTGACTGTATATTTAGAGTAAAATTTATAATGCCTAAAAATTAATAGTCTTGGCATTTCTTTGAGCTATAATTATTATGTATAAATAATTTTCAAATCATGCATTTAAGATCCAGTTCTACTTCGTTGTACAGAATGTACATAGTTACTTTTAATAGTAATAACCCTATTTATTGTGCATAAATTACAAGGACTCTAATTGTAATAATATTTTGACGTTTTGTTTCAGCATACAGGTTTACTTTACGTTATCAATGGGAGGAACTTCAGTACCGTAAGTCTTTGAATCATGTCAGATATGAGTTTTCACGCTATTCTGAAACAACTGTTTTGGTCATATGTTTAGATTGTTACAGCATTATGCCATACGTTTGAAGGATTGAAATAGGCAACTTCTTGGTATCATATTTGTGATTCGAGAGTCTTGTTCTGATTATTTTCAGGTGGCCTCGGTCCTACGTTGATCCGACGTCCTCTCTGTGACACTTCTGATCATATAAACACGTCTTCACGTGCGTTGCAAAACACGCAAAGTATGAAAGTTAGTTGAATGGAAAAAAGTGTGAATGAGTGAGTGCGTGTAGAACTACAGTTAACTACTACAAATAATTCTTCACTGCACAACACTTTCAGGTATACTATATTTATCTCATCATATAACACTTAAGTTTACGCATTGTTGTTTGAATTAATGTTTACCAACACATTCTTTCAATATATAAAGCTTTCAAATATATTACCTTACGCAAATTACTTTTTGGGAACGCCATATTCTTAAAAGTTCATAATATATCAACTGCAATGTTTTATTAAATATAGTACATTTTTTATGACTGTTCTAGGGTTGATGCGGTCTATGTGGCAGGAGGTCGCCCCACTTACACAAATACACACACTACACATACACTAGGTAATGTATTGTTTTAATAATTCAAAAATACAATTAATTTGACTGCAATGGTTGTTTCAGAATGGCACGATAATAGTAATTTTTAGAGTATATTTGTACTTGAGAAACTTTAACAGACTTAATGTAATAACTTTAATTACTCTTTTTAGAAATTATTAATTGGGTTTAATAGGTTACGATTTACTTCATAATCCTAGAGGGAAAGTGTATCCTTTTGTGTTTTCTTGTAATGTGTCCCTAGCGTTTCTGCGTTTGCAAACTGGTGGCTCGTAACATTGGTGTTCGTTTATGTGTCGTAACAATTGTGACGTGTGCACGTGTGTGCTCGTGTGAGTGTTCCCTTTCGTCTCCACTTACTTCTAGAAACCAAGGGAATTCGGAAGGTTAGACTGCAGTGCAAAGGTGAATGTAACCATTTCCAAGCATACTTTAAGATTACACGTATACTAAAATGTACTTGAATTTCTAAATTTTTTTATTTTATCTTAAAATATCAATGAGACACAATGAAAATTAAAGTATTAGTCAAATCCAAATGTCACGTAGATTGTCAAACAAATGTACATTTTAATAATTAATTATACCAGAATTAATCTTGCAAAATACTTTTAATTGCATACGTAAATGATAGAATTAGTTTATATCAATCGGTTTAAACTATAAAAAGTCATATTAAACATGTTATAGAAACTAATTTTTTTATTTATGATTTTCATGTAAACTAAAACTTTTTTTAGTCTTATAAATAAATGTCACTGCTAAATAAGTTGCTAAATGTTAATTTTGAAAACAGCTGACCAATTTGGATGAATCGTTTTTTATATTTTTAAAATTAGTGGAAGTTTTTTATCCAGAAAAAGATTACTAATCGTCTCAAAATGATTTAGAATGTTTTAAAATAATAATAATATTACTGCTCCATGTTTAATATAAATTACTAAACAGCTAAATATGTAAATATTTAAAAGTTAAAAAACCGTAAAATGTATAAAAGTAATTATGAATGTAACTTGCCACACGTGGGAAAAGTCTAAAGCATGTTCCGGCACAAACAAAACTGGCTCTAATTTGGCACATTAACTCTTAACAAAATGTTTTATTACATTTGCACGCTCACAACGTTTTGTTTTTTCCAGAATATTGTTTTTCAGCTAGAACACTCGTAGAAAATTTCTGATAACCAAGAACGCAGGATAAGGAAAATAAATTGAATATTTCCTTGTGCAGTAATCATAGCATATTTTGCTGTTGCAATTTATTATTGTTTGTATTAATCAATCAATTGTAACCAAGATTTGTTTAAATATCTGACAACCTATAGGTACCCAATTACTTAATTACTAATATAGTTTATTATCACTAGCAATATCCTATACTTTTATTTGTAATTTCAAATAATATAACTTGTATTAATACTTACTGTATTTATTTTTGCTATGTTTAATCATATTGTTTTACTAAAAATTTGAGAAAACGGGGTGATACACTTTACATTTTGTCTCTTTTATAAAAAAAAATCAAATGAAACCAAAATCGTTTATTCTCCGAAAAAAAAATTACAAATGATATAAATTATATAATATATTCATTGTGTAAAAATATACAATTACCATAAATTATTTGGGTTTTAAACGTATATTGTGTAAAATAAATTTTATATTTTTTCTAATTTAATTATTTGAGAAATATTCACAGATGGGCTACTAAAGCCTGTGCGTGAAAACGAGTCATTACAAAAGTACTCAATTGATATTTCAACCTTTAAAAATTTTTGTTAACCGACAATAGTTTAAGAACTACCGACAATACGGTGAGTTCTTATTTGTTTACCTATTACATCTTTTCAACATCAGATATTACAAAACTGCAATATAGCTCTGTCTGTATTACATATGTATCTAGATGAAGAGGCGTTCTCATTGTCTCATTTGGTGCAACTAAATCGAAATTAATTTTATTTCTAAATTTGTTACGTACAAAGTAATTACATTTTACAGCATATGAAGCAATGCCTATGCGTGTTATTTAGTTTTAATTACATTTTCAATGATAAAAATAAATCGTATAGTAATAAAAATAAGAAATGTTTTATAAAAATTTAAAAAATAAACATTGTTAAAAAAATGAAAGTAAAATTAAAAGTTTTGCAGTCTACACAAATATATAAGTATTTAATTTTAATCACACCATTAATTAAATGTTATCTATTTTTTAATGATAAAATATGAATTAAATACTAGCAAGCATTTTAATACAGTGCGGTAAAACTAGTTATGAAAAAACTAATATTATATTAACGCAGAGACAACGTTTAATGATTGCGGAAATCGATAACTATTACAGTAATATCAGTAACTGAAATACATTATTTGTATTTATTGTTAGTGGTAAGGGTGGTTAGGGGAAGAGGAGGGTCCCAGGCAGTAACCAGCAGATTGAAGCCACTGTCAGGGTTGTCCTGCAGGTCCCTTATCACTGAGGACAGTGCCTTTACATTGTGTTGGTGAAATAGCAAGTGTTCGTAAGGTTAATAGACAGCTATTTAAAAATTATCTTTAAAATTACATTTAATATAGCACAGCATTTCTTGTAGAGTAACTGTGAGGATGGTAACTTTATTAGAGTAGGTGTAGACCAGTACAGTCATAATAAATTTTTGCCTAATTGTAAATATATCAGATTCCAAAATTAAAAGAGTAGGTGAAGAATATATTTGTTTATTGAGAGTTGACATAAAATTCATTGCATCATGTCCTTTACTGTTTTGCATCTCTTGAAACTGACTTGAACTCTAAATGACAAGCAGCAGAAAGGGAAGGTGATATAGAGATAGACTAAAAATTCACATACGGTTTATCCCTAACTACCTTAACTGTGTTGCATGCATTAGATTCTGTTCATTTGTAATTTAGCAAATAAAGCTTTTAATATTCTCTCGTAGCTATGTATAGAAGGAAAAAAAGAAAAATATAACTAACATATAAATGGAAAATTTAACATTGAAAGATATTGTTAAGAGAACAGGATTTTTCCGGACATTTGCCATCGTTCAGTGAATCAAAATATTAGTAATACTACGATTCGAAATCTGATCTCTTCTTGAGGTAAATAACTAAACTAATACACAAATACAAACTAGGTTAAAATAAAACAAATCATACCAAAGCGTTATAGCACACCAAACTCAGGAATCACAACCACCATGTCGTGTGTAAATACAAACTAGGTTAAAATAAACAAATCATACCAAAGCGTTATAGCACACCAAACTCAGGAATCACAACCACCATGTCGTGTGTTAATTTCACTACTCAAAAACATGCACTCAGTATAAAACTATGCACAATACCAATCATTAAATCTGAACCACAGAATTGCTCATCATTTCCAGTATCTACACGCTGTGCTACAGTCTGCCTCATATCTTGCAGACGTCGCTCTCGTTTCTCGTCATTTTTAGTAGCTACACGATGTGATGCACGCTGCCGCATATCCTACAGACGTCGCTCTCGTTGCTCGTCATTTTCAGTAGCTACAAGCTGTGATGCATGCTGCCGCATATCTTACAGACGTCGCTCTCGTTGCTAGTAATTTTTGGTAGCTACACGTTGTGCCACACGATGCCGCATATCTTGCAGATGTCGCTCTCGTTGCTCGTCATTTTCAGTACCTACACGCTGAGATGCACGCTGCCGCATATCTTGCAGATTTTGCTCTCGTTGCTCGTCATTTTCAGTACCTACACGCTGAGATGCACGCTGCCGCATATTTTGCAGACGTCGCTCTCGTTGCTTGTCTTTTCATTAGCTACACGATGTGCCGTACGCTGCCGTATATCTTGCAGACGTCACTCTCGTTTCTCGTCATTTTTAGTAGCTACACGATGTGATGCACGCTGCCGCATATTCTACAGACGTCACTCTCGTTGCTCGTCATTTTCAGTACCTACACGCTGAGATGCACGCTGCCGCATATTTTGCAGACGTCGCTCTCGTTGCTTGTCATTTTCATTAGCTACACGATGTGCCGTACGCTGCCGCATATCTTGCAGACGTCGCTCTCGTTGCTCGGAAGTTTCGGTAGCTACACGTTGTGCCTCACGCTGCCGCATACCTTGCAGACGTCGCTCTCGTTGCTCGGAAGTTTCGGTAGCTCCACGTTGTGCCACACGCTGCCGCATATCTTGCAGACGTCGCTCTCGTTGCTCGGAAGTTTCGGTAGCTACACGATGTGATGCACGCTGCCGCATATCTTGCAGATTTTGCTCTCGTTGCTCGTCATTTTCAGTACCTACACGCTGAGATGCACGCTGCCGCATATTTTGCAGACGTCGCTCTCGTTGCTTGTCTTTTCATTAGCTACACGATGTGCCGTACGCTGCCGTATATCTTGCAGACGTCGCTCTCGTTGCTCGGAAATTTCGGTAGCTACACGTTGTGCCTCACGCTGCCGCATATCTTGCAGACGTCACTCTCGTTTCTCGTCATTTTTAGTAGCTACACGATGTGATGCACGCTGCCGCATATTCTACAGACGTCGCTCTCGTTGCTCGTCATTTTCAGTACCTACAAGCTGAGATGCACGCTGCCACATATTTTGCAGACGTCGCTCTCGTTGCTTGTCATTTTCATTAGCTACACGATGTGCCGTACGTTGCCGCATATCTTGCAGACGTCGCTCTCGTTGCTCGGAAGTTTCGGTAGCTACACGTTGTGCCTCACGCTGCCGCATATCTTGCAGACGTCGCTCTCGTTGCTCGGAAGTTTCGGTAGCTCCACGTTGTGCCACACGCTGCCGCATATCTTGCAGACGTCGCTCTCGTTGCTCGGAAGTTTCGGTAGCTACACGATGTGATGCACGCTGCCGCATATCCTACAGACGTCGCTCTCGTTGCTCGTCATTTTCAGTAGCTACAAGCTGTGATGCATGCTGCCGCATATCTTACAGACGTCGCTCTCGTTGCTCGTAATTTTTGGTAGCTACACGTTGTGCCACACGATGCCGCATATCTTGCAGATGTCGCTCTCGTCGCTCGTTATTTTCAGTAGCTACACGCTGTGATGCACGCTGCTGCATATCTTGCAGATTTTGCTCTCGTTGCTCGTCATTTTCAGTACCTACACGCTGAGATGCACGCTGCCGCATATTTTGCAGACGTCGCTCTCGTTGCTTGTCTTTTCATTAGCTACACGATGTGCCGTATGCTGCCGTATATCTTGCAGACGTCGCTCTCGTTGCTCGGAAATTTCGGTAGCTACACGTTGTGCCTCACGCTGCCGCATATCTTGCAGACGTCACTCTCGTTTCTCGTCATTTTTAGTAGCTACACGATGTGATGCACGCTGCCGCATATTCTACAGACGTCGATCTCGTTGCTCGTCATTTTCAGTACCTACAAGCTGAGATGCACGCTGCCACATATTTTGCAGACGTCGCTCTCGTTGCTTGTCATTTTCATTAGCTACACGATGTGCCGTACGTTGCCGCATATCTTGCAGACGTCGCTCTCGTTGCTCGGAAGTTTCGGTAGCTACACGTTGTGCCTCACGCTGCCGCATATCTTGCAGACGTCGCTCTCGTTGCTCGGAAGTTTCGGTAGCTCCACGTTGTGCCACACGCTGCCGCATATCTTGCAGACGTCGCTCTCGTTGCTCGGAAGTTTCGGTAGCTACACGTTGTGCCTCACGCTGCCGCATATCTTGCAGACGTCGCTCTCGTTGCTCGGTAGTTTCGGTAGCTCCACGTTGTGCCACACGCTGCCGCATATCTTGCAGACGTCGCTCTCGTTGCTCGGAAGTTTCGGTAGCTACACGTTGTGCCACACGCTGCCGCATATCTTGCAGACGTCGCTCTCGTTGCTCGGAAGTTTCGCTAGCTACACGTTGTGCCTCACGCTGCCGCATATCTTGCAGACGTCGCTCTCGTTGCTCGGAAGTTTCGGTAGCTCCACGTTGTGCTACACGCTGCCGCATATCTTGCAGACGTCGCTCTCGTTGCTCGGAAGTTTCGGTAGCTCCACGTTTGTGCCACACGCTGCCGCATATCTTGCAGACGTCGCTCTCGTTGCTCGGAAGTTTCGGTAGCTACACGTTGTGCCACACGCTGCCGCATATCTTGCAGACGTCGCTCTCGTTGCTCGGAAGTTTCGGTAGCTACACGTTGTGCCTCACGCTGCCGCATATCTTGCAGACGTCGCTCTCGTTGCTCGGAAGTTTCGGTAGCTCCACGTTGTGCCACACGCTGCCGCATATCTTGCAGACGTCGCTCTCGTTGCTCGGAAGTTTCGGTAGCTCCACGTTGTGCCACACGCTGCCGCATATCTTGCAGACGTCGCTCTCGTTGCTCGGAAGTTTCGGTAGCTACACGTTGTGCCACACGCTGCCGCATATCTTGCAAACGTCGCTCTCGTTGCTGGTAATTTTCATTAGCTACACGTTGTGCCACACGCTGCCGCATATCTTGCAGACGTCGCTCTCGTTGCTCGGAAGTTTCGGTTAGCTCCACGTTGTGCCACACGCTGCCGCATATCTTGCAGACGTCGCTCTCGTTGCTCGGAAGTTTCGGTAGCTACACGTTGTGCCTCACGCTGCCGCATACGTTGTGCCACACGCTGCCGCATATCTTGCAGACGTCGCTCTCGTTGCTCGGAAGTTTCGGTAGCTCCACGTTGTGCCACACGCTGCCGCATATCTTGCAGACGTCGCTCTCGTTGCTCGGAAGTTTCGGTAGCTACACGTTGTGCCACACGCTGCCGCATATCTTGCAGACGTCGCTCTCGTTGCTCGGAAGTTTCGGTAGCTACACGTTGTGCCTCACGCTGCCGCATATCTTGCAGACGTCGCTCTCGTTGCTCGGAAGTTTCGGTAGCTCCACGTTGTGCCACACGCTGCCGCATATCTTGCAGACGTCGCTCTCGTTGCTCGGAAGTTTCGGTAGCTCCACGTTGTGCCACACGCTGCCGCATATCTTGCAGACGTCGCTCTCGTTGCTCGGAAGTTTCGGTAGCTACACGTTGTGCCACACGCTGCCGCATATCTTGCAAACGTCGCTCTCGTTGCTGGTAATTTTCATTAGCTACACGTTGTGCCACACGCTGCCGCATATCTTGCAGACGTCGCTCTCGTTGCTCGGAAGTTTCGGTAGCTCCACGTTGTGCCACACGCTGCCGCATATCTTGCAGACGTCGCTCTCGTTGCTCGGAAGTTTCGGTAGCTCCACGTTGTGCCACACGCTGCCGCATATCTTGCAGAACGTCGCTCTCGTTGCTCGGAAGTTTCGGTAGCTACACGTTGTGCCTCACGCTGCCGCATATCTTGCAGACGTCGCTCTCGTTGCTCGGAAGTTTCGGTAGCTCCACGTTGTGCCACACGCTGCCGCATATCTTGCAGACGTCGCTCTCGTTGCTCGGAAGTTTCGGTAGCTCCACGTTGTGCCACACGCTGCCGCATATCTTGCAGACGTCGCTCTCGTTGCTCGGAAGTTTCGGTAGCTACACGTTGTGCCACACGCTGCCGCATATCTTGCAAACGTCGCTCTCGTTGCTGGTAATTTTCATTAGCTACACGTTGTGCCACACGCTGCCGCATATCTTGCAGACGTCGCTCTCGTTGCTCGGAAGTTTCGGTAGCTCCACGTTGTGCCACACGCTGGCCGCATATCTTGCAGACGTCGCTCTCGTTGCTCGGAAGTTTCGGTAGCTCCACGTTGTGCCACACGCTGCCGCATATCTTGCAAACGTCGCTCTCGTTGCTGGTAATTTTCATTAGCTACACGTTGTGCCTCACGATGCCTCATATCTTGCAGACGTCGCTCTCGTTGCTCGGAAGTTTCGGTAGCTCCACGTTGTGCCACACGCTGGCGCATATCTTGCAGACGTCGCTCTCGTTGCTCGGAAGTTTCGGTAGCTCCACGTTTTGCCACTCGCTGCCGCATATCTTGCAGACGTCGCTCTCGTTGCTCGGAAGTTTCGGTAGCTCCACGTTGTGCCACACGCTGCCGCATATCTTGCAGACGTCGCTCTCGTTGCTCGGAAGTTTCGGTTAGCTCCACGTTGTGCCACACGCTGCCGCATATCTTGCAGACGTCGCTCTCGTTGCTCGGAAGTTTCGGTAGCTACACGTTGTGCCACACGCTGCCGCATATCTTGCAAACGTCGCTCTCGTTGCTGGTAATTTTCATTAGCTACACGTTGTGCCACACGCTGCCGCATATCTTGCAGGACGTCGCTCTCGTTGCTCGGAAGTTTCGGTAGCTCCACGTTGTGCCACACGCTGCCGCATATCTTGCAGACGTCGCTCTCGTTGCTCGGAAGTTTCGGTAGCTCCACGTTGTGCCACACGCTGCCGCATATCTTGCAGAAGTCGCTCTCGTAGCTCGGAAGTTTCGGTAGCTACACGTTGTGCCTCACGCTGCCGCATATCTTGCAGACGTCGCTCTCGTTGCTCGGAAGTTTCGGTAGCTCTACGTTGTGCCACACGCTGCCGCATTATCTTGCAGACGTCGCTCTCGTTGTTTGGAAGTTTCGGTAGCTCCACGTTGTGCCACACGCTGCCGCATATCTTGCAGACGTCGCTCTCGTTGCTCGGAAGTTTCGGTAGCTACACGTTGTGCCACACGCTGCCGCATATCTTGCAAACGTCGCTCTCGTTGCTGGTAATTTTCATTAGCTCCACGTTGTGCCACACGCTGCCGCATATCTTGCAGACGTCGCTCTCGTTGCTCGGAAGTTTCGGTAGCTCCACGTTGTGCCACACGCTGGCGCATATCTTGCAGACGTCGCTCTCGTTGCTCGGAAAGTTTCGGTAGCTCCACGTTGTGCCACACGCTGCCGCATATCTTGCAAACGTCGCTCTCGTTGCTGGTAATTTTCATTAGCTACCACGTTGTGCCTCACGATGCCTCATATCTTGCAGACGTCGCCATCGTCGCTCGTTATTTTCAGGACCTACACGATGAGATGTACGCTGCCGCCAATCTTGTATACTTCGAAACATCTAAATCATGAGTCTTTTCAGTTAGTATGATGTTAATTAATGTTTGCATGCATTTTAATTTAGTAGTACGTGTGAGATGAGTTATACGAAATAGATAAAGGAATTAGACAAAATTTCCTTTCGGTTCGAACCTTTGTTAGTTTATAAATAGATTTATATTTTAACTATTTGGCATTTCTGATGTAACATCAGCTGTGTGGATTGGCTTATTACTCTTGTTATGATACCTCAGATGTTATTTACCATATTCATTTTGACCAGATCGCATTTACTTTAAAATGTAAATAAAGAAATAAACAATATTAAATATAAAATATTTACTTTGTAGCAATTTTTCATTGCTTGAAGACACGGATAAAACATATATAAGAATTGCGCAAAAGGTACAGTACATATACAATAATACATTTGTTTAGATTCCTTTAGATCACATAGTACATTTTTGTTTCGATTCGTGTGTTTTTGTAACAATGTATATCGTCGTCTCTATGAAAACCGATTTTTAAACTGTTAAACTTCAAAATATTTCACATGGGGTTCAATAACATTTCGCTTAGAAAATTGTGCGTGGTATAGTGACTATTAAATTAGAGGTTACAACGGTTAGTGGACGTTGACTCTTATCATACACTATGAACCTTAATTTTACAATCTCATCGATAAAGGACCCAAGAGGATCAGCCTGGTATACCTTTCTAAATGGTAAGTATAAATATTATTTTATTTGCTTGCCTCAATCGTAACTCTTCCTACCTATATATAAGTAGCATAAAGACTGTAGATGCCAAACGTGTATTGCTCTGCTCATTGTTTGTTGTAAAACTATGTAATATTACATTAATGAAGAAACAAACACTTTGCATAACTCACAATACGAAAAAAAAAATATTTTTGTTTATAAAACTTAATATGTAAAGCAATAAGTTATTTCTATAGCTAAAACTACTAATAAAAAAAAGTTCTAAAAAATTTACCAATTTGAAATTTCATTACACAGACTAACATCTTGGGTTACTAAAGTATCACACTTGGTATGAAACTTTTAAGTTATCCTTCACAATCTCCATGAGTCTGGCACTGTTGGGGGTAGTTAAAATTGCAATTAGCACTGATAAATAATAACCTTTATTGTGGTTTCATCCTCGGGCATGTTGATATCTATGTCAATCCCCTAATTACCTGTTATAAACTCTTTTTTTGGGTATAACCGCCCGATTACTGTACTTAAATTACTATCTAAAATCAACATATTAATGAAGTAATACTAGCATTTAAATGATTTATTCCATTTTATTTTCATATAATGCTGTGTAACTTACTCACCCTATGGGTTTTTACTGATTATTGTATACAACAAGTTCTCTTGTATTTTGTATTATTTATATTGTATTTATTGTATTTTAATCTCTTATATATGCATAACCCCTAATTTTTCTTTTCATTGCTATATACTTATCTATTAGAAAACACCCCGTAACTGTAACCTGCCTAATTTCAATACATTTTCCGTCCTAGTATAAATTTGGATGCTTAATAAATCTAGTCCGTTCAATTATATAATCATCCTCGGAAGTTTAAACGTTTGTATATCCAATTAACCACTTCAGTTGCACATTTACCTGCCTGATAATATTTGAAAAGCATCGGTCAATCGCTTTATCTGCCTTATGTCACTTCTCTTCTACCACTTGTCTTTGTGAGGACCTTATAAAACACAATCATAACGAGAGCCACTACTGTACAATGTCGAAGTTACTGGTGAAAATACCGATGGTTACTGACATGGTTTGAACTGCGCTACCTCTAACTCAGATCCAAAGTGTGAGGTTTTACACAGCTCGTCCATCGGTACTCCAAAACCTTCGCGATATCTTTTATTTACTATAAATGTGGCTTTATTATTCTGATAACCTGTCCTGTGCTTGTCTTAGGACCGTTCCAAGTTTTCTTTCCAGCCAATAAGTTACGTCTAGTCATTCTCTTTGCTATAAATACTACGCTTAACTTTTTTTTATGACTTAAATTCAAAATCAGTATACGTATCTCAGTGACGCAAACTTTTTGCCATTTCTATGTGGTGTAAATATGAAATTCCAATAATTATGCTTCCTTACCAAATTACATGCCTTTTCTAAACAATATAAATTTGTTTGCCGTGTTTCTACCCACTACCGACAGTAATATTTTTTCAGTGAGTATGGAAAATTCACACATGTGGCCAGCCTGTAGTGAAGGACTGCTATAAGCTACCCTTTAACAAATCCTCTTTTGTTTAGGGATCTATCCTGGATTTGTCTATCGCAAGGTAGGCCTACTTTTGTCTTACGTATTTAGGGCTGTCTCTATTTCTAGGCGTATGATCTTGGTTTAATCTGCGAATCGATCTAGATCAGAGTTCTTTAATCGGAGAAAATCTTGGAAAATTTGTGAGACGCAATTCCAGTTACCCTTACCCTCCATCACCTTTCCTTTACCTTGCCCACCAAGAATGTACCAAGTGGACAGTTGGCCTCCACACGGGGCCTTCAACAACAAGGGCAGCGGAATAGAGTCTTCCACGTCTTCTAGCATGCCCGGACAATAAATACAGTCCAGGAAACCGGGTTGCAGATCCGATGCAAGTACGACCTGAAGTAGCCGTGACCTTTTGAAGAACAGGGTAAGGTATTAATCCACTTTGCCAAGCCGCTTTTTCACCCATGGTTTGAGTTGTTTGCTGAATCACGGATTCAAACGTCCCTGGGTCCTCTCCGAGCTCGACAGGAATAATTGCAGTAATCACCAAAACGACAAGTTTTGACACTACGTGGTAGGTGGAACACACATGAAGCGCAGCCTGAAGCTGCACTCGAGCTAGCCGCATCCGAGAAAACTCTTTGTTAAAAACGTCTTGCACGTCTCAGTCCCTTACAGTACAGACTTGACTGCAGATATCAACAAACGTCTTGCGCACCAAGGTAGGGGACATTAAATTTTAAAAATCTTAGCAGCCATTTTCGCCGTTCGAAATTTATGGCCTCTCCTACTTAATTTGCTATCAACCCTTACACCAAAGTACTTGGCGGCACGCTTCGTTTGGACAAACCCCCTTTCCCCATTGCAGCGAGACGACTATTTCAATCCTTTTCTTCGAGAAAATCACGATCTCAGTATTGTCCAAAGCGAGCAACAGACCGTGATCAGATGTCTAAGCGTAAAGAAACATTCATTAATTGATTTAGCGTAAGCTGGGCCAGCTCAATATAGCGTGCAGCTATTAGAGCTAAAAATTAATCGGCGTTCTCAACATGCGCAGTCTCCTCAGGGATCTCGGACCTTAGGATACTGTCGTAAGCATTATCCCAGAGATCCCGGCCTAGTATTGAGCACTGTGCTGGACCGGGAAATTACAAAAATTGTCCGCATCTCATCCTTTGCGTTGCAGACCAACTGTCGAAAGCTCAGATAATTTCTGATGAGCTGCAACAGACACGATGGATGTGGAATGTGTTCTGCAGCGCATCCAACATATCAATCCTCCTCAGCAAGTTCAGAGTATTATTGACAAGAAGCACCACTTGACAAGGAGAAGCGGTTATAGATATTAGCTCTTATTACTGTCAGTTGCACAGTGATAGCATGTATTGTCAACTACCGCTTTCTTAGTCTGTACTGGCGAGGGCAGACGTACCTAGCATATTCCATGGCAATAGTCAGGAGGAAGCTGATCAACTTCACATAGAGCTTATGCGCAGCGTCAAACATGCAGAGATTTAGGACGATGGCAGATCAGTATCGCCTTTCCCTTCGCTGATGAGCGCAAGCACTCCTGTTAGTAAACGAGTGGTAAATTCTTCTTCTTTAACTAATATAACCAAGTTAGTACTCGGTTATATTAGTTAAAAGTATTTATACCCTTCATTTGATTAGGAGAAAGTATAGCTTTTCTAATACAAAATTCAGTTTTAAATCCTAATATCTAAATAATTCCACCTTACTTTTAAATTTTCAAAGCGAAGCTTACCGCTGTGTGGAGTTCATTTCTCTCAGTCTGTGTATTTCTTCCCACAATATCGCGAAAATTAACTGACCTATAGACTTTAAAATTGTCCATGAAGCTTAATATCTACATAAAAAACTAAACTTTATGATGGTGTATGTAACTCCATTTGACTCTTTGCTAGTGAATTTTGTGATTACATTGATGTAAGGGATAATTATGATGGAATTTAAAAAAATTTTAGAATAAAAACTTTTTAAACCAAATTAAACACACTCGTAAGAGATTAAAGTGTATTACATATTATTAGGACACGTATCTTATCTTCATTTATGGGATAGAATTTGTGTGGGGATGTATAATATGTATACATTTATATTAAAGCTAATTCAATAAAAAGAACCTTAATATGTCATGTGGCGATGTGTGTTGTAAAAGGTTTCATAAATTCAAAACCTTCATTTAAGACATATTCTACAATATTGAGGTCTACGAAGCATTATTTCTATGCGACATTCTATTTTGAACGATTGTCTAAATGTCTAAAGGACATCTTGAGGACAAAATAAGGTATAGATTTGATACAATCATCCAATCTTAAACGAAACATGCTACGACACGTGATGTTGTGTACTCTTATACCTGTTGTTAATTATTCTCATTACGTAAGTTTTTTTTTTTGCAAAAAATCTAATATTTAATAACACAATTTATTTTATTTATCACCTTTTCCGATTACTGAATGTGCTTCCTGGCCTTGTTCAATACATCAGTGTGCACCATCTTTTAGAGATTGATCTCAGTTGTATTCTGTGGAAAATTCAGCGGGATTGACATTATTGTATTTATTCATCAATTATATTTTCCCAGTGCATATCTGAGGTATAGATGTTAAAAAATTGTTACAACATATAAATTATTTGTAATTATTTATCTTTTTATAGTCTATTATTCATTAATTATAGTTAATATTGTCTTTAGTAATAATTTAAATAAATTCTCCAATTTTGGTAATTAATTTTCGTTTATTACATATAAATTAAAGTAAGGGACTACTTTTTCAATATTATTTATTAGTAATTTGTACTAAAACAACAATTAAATAAATTGCATTGGTTACTATGAAAACAATGCTACAGTTTGCATTGACCAAGGCTCACATTAATATCTCGTACACTAAAGTTACAGAAGGATATATCATATTTGTCGTTTTTATACAAGTTTATTTAAAAAATGAAAGTAAATGTGGGATATCCACTCAGTGATTTGTATTTTGTACAATGAATTGACATGTACGTCAATTGTTTATGGTTGGCCTCTTGACTACATCGAAGAAATGTTCCGGTCTTCTGACAATATCCGTTCAAGACTACTTATACTCATTCTTTCGTGAAGTAGACACAAATTTTGGAGGACGTTTTAAAGAGGTGAGAGTTACATGCTGTTACACCGAGGTAAGGCTTTGCCTAAGTACTATAGAGTTTATTTCTATACAGGTATCTATCTACCCTTTTTCAAACATATAGCCTTCAAAAAATGTTTTAAAACTCAGTTAACAGTTGACAACCTAATTTAGTTTAGATGAATACAGGGTAGATTACATCGAAGAAGTCATCAAATAATAGTAAATTCTCTAATACCAGATAGCCTGTCTCGCCTAAGCATTATTGAGGACAGCAAAACTCTTCAATAAAATTTCTTCTAATTACAGTCACAAACGAAATACCGGAAGTGGAGAATGGAGCACAGCTCACTACAAGTATGCTGAGATAGATTATTACTACGACAGTGAGTAGTAAAACGAGGTGTGATCTTATGGGATTGTGTTTGATCCAGCTTATCAGGAAAGGCAGATAAACTTACCGTTTTTAAACATTTGAGCCGAATAGCTACCAAGGCTGACAACAAAACTGATTGGGTCTAAACGCAGGACTTACTGAATCGAGGAAGTCACAATGTGTTATGTGCCAAGCTCATATTAAGATGTATTGCAAAAGAACCAGACTAAGGGTTGATCAACTTATTAAATGTATAAAGCGTTAAATATTTTACATATGAGGACCGTTACTGCAAAGAGTGGGTCTTTTTTAAAGTTTGCTCATGGTGATATTGTACAACAAAAGGCAAGTAGAAACAAGGGGATCGTTTTATAAAACGAGGATAATACCAAAGTACTAAAGTTAAAGTACTTTACAGTAATGCTATGCTTTAGAGTTGAAATGATTGTCAGCGTCACCGTTATAAAAAAAGTGTTTGGCCAAATACAATGAAATACATTATTTTCACCGTGTATTGTATTGATTTAATTCCAGTTAATGTAATAGTTGTAGACCAGCAAATGTTAAATTTAATAGTTGTAGACCAACGAAATATTAAATGTAATAGTTGTAGACTAGCAAATGTTATTTACGGAAAACATTACATGCATGCATTATCACTATATATTTTAAGCGTGATTATTTTTGATAGAGAAATTGCATTGACTGCTATTGTAAAAATATTTCGTATAGGTGTTGTATTATGTTTGTTATCAGGGTACTGAAGTCAATTAACTAGGAATAATAGAAGGGTCTTATCTAAAGTAGTGTAACTTATTTTGTTTTTCAACCATTCTATCTAATGAAACCATAATATTTACAAGTACTAATGAGAATGGGCCCTATCTAGACATAATTTACTTTATGACTACATATGTAGAGTGAAAGTTATAAATATCCAAAACCAACCTGAAATTTGTTTGAGCTATAGTTATTATGTATAAAATTATGTTCTTATCTGGCATTAAAAATACAATTTTACTTCGTTGTATATAATATAATATATTTCTTTTTAATAGTGATAACCCACTATTATTTTACATAATTTATAAGGCATCTAATTGTAATCCTATTCTGATTGTTTTGTTTCAGCATACAGTTTTACTTTACGTACTCAGTGGAAAGAATTTCAGTACCGTAAGTCTTTGAAACATTTCAGATATAAGTTATCACGCCATTCTGAAACAACTGTTTTGGTCACATGTCTAGATTGTTACAGCATTATTTTATAAGTTTCAGGGATTGAAATAGGAAACTTCTTAGTATCATATTTGTGATTCGAGAGTCTTGTTCTGATTATTTTCAGGTGGCCTCGGTCCTACGTTGATCCGACGTCCTCTCTGTGACACTTCTCATCATATAACACTTCTCCACGTGTGTTGCAAAACACACAAAGTATGAATGTTGGTTAAATGGAAAAAAGTGTGATAGTTTGCGTGCGTGTAGAACTACATCTAACTGAGACAAATAATTATTCACTGCACAACATTTTCAGGTATACTATATTTATCTCATCATATTAGACTTAGGCTTACGCATTGTTCTATGAATTTTGTTTACTGAAATATCTGCAGCATTATCTACTTTTTTGAGGGATATTACTTTAAACAAATTACTTTTGGAAAGCACCCAATTTTGTATACATTCATAAAAATATTAATTGCATTCATAATTAAAAATCTTACACTTAGTATTTTCGGTTTGTTACAGGGTGATGTCGTCAATGCGGCAGGAAGTCGCCCCACTCATATTAATACACTCACTACACATACAATAGGTAATGTATTATTCTACTTAAAAATGAAATCATTTTTGCTACAATAGTTGTTTCAGAATGGCACGATATAGTTAAATATATTTCTATTTGAGAAAATTGAATACTCTTAGTAAAATAATTATAATTAATTTGATTCGAAATTATTAAATAATGGAATTAACTTTATTTTACGTATAAATCATAATATTAGAAGAACAGTGTTGCTTTTTTGTTTTGTTTCTGGTTGTATTCTCTTTTCAAACTGTACAGGAAGGAGTAATGTGTGCTGACTAAGGAGTATTGTAATGTTTACCTTGCGTTTCCGCGTTTGCGAACTTGGGGTTCCTAATGATGGCGCTCGTTTATCCAAAACAATTGTGTAAGTTTATATGCACGTATTCGCGCGTGTGCGTTTTCTCGTTTCCTCCACCTTCCTCTAGAAATCACGAGAATTCGGAAGGTTTAGAATGCAGTGGAAAGGTGACCGTAGGCATTTCAGGGAGAACATAAAATTAAACGCATACTATGATATACTTTAATATCTTATTTCAGATGCACTATTATTTCGGGTGTTACTAAAATTTTGCGTTTTTAATTTTGAAATAATCTTCAATTTAAAATATACAAGAGACATAATAGAAAATCCAAGTATTGGTAAAATCCAAATGTCGCTTAGATTGGTGAATACGTGTAAATTTTAGAATTTCTAACCGAAAATTAAAATATTACGAAATTAGTGTCGCAAAATACTGTTAAGTGCAGACCTCAATGATAGGATTGTTGGTTAGCGATTGGCTGAAACCACTAAGTTAAACATAAGTGGTATAGAGGATTGTATTTTTAACTTACGGTTTACATGTAATCTGAAATATTACATATTCACATCAGATTTAACTGCTAAATGAGTTGCTAATTATTAAAGGCTGGACCAATTTGGATAATTACTTTTTGAGTATTTTTTAAATTTGTGGATATTTTTATAAAGGTAAAGATTACAAATTGTCTCCTGAATGATCTAGAATTTTGAAAAATGATAATATATATGTTTCACGTACAAGTTAAATTATTAAACAGCAAAACATATAAAAGTTAAGAACTGTAAAAAAGTAATTATGAATGTAACTGGACACACGTGGGAAAGTCTGGAGCAGGTTCCGGCAACAAACAACAATGGCTCTAATTTACCGCATTAGTTTTTTAACAAAGGGTTTTGTTACATTCAAACGTTTACAAGGTTTTTTTGCTTTTCCCAGAGTACTTTATTGTTTTACAGCAAAATTTGGAACACTCATAACAATCCTTTGATAATCTAAAAGGCTTGACAAGTCAAATAAAAAATTTAAAAAATTAACACATAACATTTGATTGTGCAGTAATCCTTAAATATTTTCTGTGGTATTTTATTTTGGTTTGTAATTACACCAATCAATTTTAACCAAGGATTAGTTTAAATATCTCTCAAACTATAGGTGTACAATCAAGTAATTGCTAATAATATTGATTACCACAACAGAATTCGTATACTTGATATTTATTTCAAATAACATAAATTTTATTAACAATTTTAAATTTTTCTCTGTTTATTTATTATTTTATTATTAATTAAATTGTACTTAAAGTCTTATAAGAAAAATGGGATATTACAATTTAAATTTAGTGTTTTAATATAAAACACATAAATACATCAACCTATTTAACAGTTTCTATTTTGAATTAATTATAAAAATAATTATTGAATGCATTATTTGACATTATTCCTTAAGGATTTACTTCAAAGTGCCTACTAGTTAAAACACTACATAGCTAGGTGCAACAACAAACAATTATTAAAAAGCACTCTAAAATAATTGGTAGCAATATTAATGTACTTTAAGCGAATGAAAGGTATAGCTGCAACTTGCATTTCGTCATGGTTAGTTCTCAAAGAATTTTACTGTTCGATAAAGTCTATTAAAATCGCAATATTCCTGGTGGTGTCATCATGAAACAATAGTTACTGTTCATAAAGGTTGCCTACACGCCAACTTCATATCATTTAACTGATACTTTCTTCATTTCAATTTCCTGACTTCCATCAAAAAACTGATCTCACTAATAAAAAGATTAGCATTTTGTAATGAGCAATCTTTCTCCCACACATCTGGAAGTTATTCAGTAACTGTTTTTTACCTATCAATAACCTTATAAAATTATTTAAATACATACTAGAACATTTATATACTAACATTCCACAGTTGTATTATTAATCAATACTAATACTGAGCTCAAAACATTAAGTATTTTAATTTGTTTGTGGAAACTAGTTTTATAAGTAGCATGTTTACAATTCATTCGGTTTTGCTTCGTACTAATATTCTACTTTGTAATACTCGTACTTGTAACTAAATCAACTAGTGTGTGTATCTTGCGTGTGCTTAATTACTATTATCATGAGTCATGGAAAACTGTATTTTCTAAATTTTTCAAGTAAGTATGTCAACGAATTTTGGTTTGACCTCCATTTTAACTTCCCTTACCTGACTTGTCATTGGGAATTATGCAGACCACATCCGTTTGAAGAAATTTAGCATGGCATAATTGTACCGTGATATCAATATCCTTCAACGCACTTCTTCTTGTAATGAAAGTGTCAGGACAAACCGATAAGAAAAAAGGAAGCGAAAGTTTTTCAAATTACTGGCCGGATGCCATTTGGCAGCGAGTAGGATAACTAAGTTGAAAATTATCTATGATCTTTGACTATACTGTATTACTTAGGAAATCTATTTGTTATGTAAATAAACCTATTAAATCATCGAACCAGAAGTCAACGACGATTATTCTCTAAGAGCACCTCATTAATTATAAAATTAAACATAATTTTTATTTTTGGCCTGTTTTGGTTTTTATAAATTACTTTCATTTATCCGTTTGATTTTATATCTTCAATCTGGCGTAGGTCAGTGGTTGAGACAAAAAGTGTTTCCTTCAGTTTGTATTAATAAGTGAAAGAAATATTTACTTAAATATGAATTATGATTTTATATATCAGATATTCAAACTAATCGTAAAAACATTTACGATTAGGTTAAATACTTTTTAGTAATAAATTAATTAAGATATATGTATGCCCAGCAGTGGATAAAAATAAAGAGAATACTGATTAATATTCTTAAATGATTCTCAGAGAAACTTTATTGTCGGACATGCATTATCTTTAAATTCATTTTTGTTACATTAAAAATGCACTTTTGAGCACAAATTAAAAAAACCCTAGATATAAAATTTTTCAAGATATGGTGCAATACGAAATAATCACATTAGTCTTTATTCCGAAAACTTTTATAGCAGTGTTCAACTAAGTTTCGGTGAAATAAGGAGGGTAATACAACGCAAAAGTGCTCTAAAATCAAATATATTCGTTGAATTTTAACATTCACTTTATATTATTTTTATTTTTTATGTATGAATAAAAATTGTACATGTTAAATCTAGTACAATAGTCAGTTTTCTTACAACGTTATTTATTTTGTCATTCCTAGCTGCCATTACCTGTAACAATATGAACCAATGTAAAATGTATCCCCCAACGCTGAACTATTGATGTTCACGACAACTTTGCTTCTATGAATGTCAGTGAACCCTAATACCTTATATAAATTTATTTACTGGTATTTTGTTTCGATAAGAAAAGAATAAGTCATCTATGAACACATAAAACACTAATAAGTACCAATGATTTTAAAACAATACCCAATGTTTTTATTTGGTCATCAATGGTTTGCTGTGTTAAAATCATAAATGAACAAATACACTAAAGTAATGTATATTACTGGCAAGTGTATTTAAAATGAATACAATATTTTTACTTATGATCTACGGTGCTGGCGCAACGTGATGACCATGTATTTTAATCCAGGTTTTAATGTATTAAGTTTAATATAGCTTAAGAGCCGTTCTGTTTTTAATAGCCGCACCCAAATCCCTTTTTTACTGATATATTGTTTCTATCCATGTCTACTGTTTCCATATACCAACCATTTACATCCCAGTTCATTCAAATAATTTATTACAGAAATAATTAACTTAAAATACTAATTAATTATCGCCGGGTTTAATGGTTACGTATGTCAAGTTATGACTTTGTAATAAAATATCCAGGTATGTAACAAAGAAATGTGAAATGCTTATTATGTTCTAAGCTGCAAAATAAGGCATATATCACAGCAAGTTACTTAAAATTTATTACCATAATCAACTAAATAATAAGATAACAATTACTATCTTAAAACATAATGATCGCGTTAATTATTTCCCATCAAATCTTATCAAACTATTTCCTTTGAAAGATTCAGAAAATAAACGTTAACTATAACATAAACTCATTATTCATAACGACGAAATAGTTCATACATTATAAGGTGTGTATATTGCCCTGGTTAACATTACCTCAGGGGTTTGAAGTTCAGACAATAGGGGTATTATTGACAAGTGACCTTTACCGACTGCAGTGAAATATAATACGGTAAAGTGTATATAATACCCGTACGTTAACACATTGTCCGATGAAATTGTAACACCCTCAATTTTAATAAGGTTGTTCATACAAAGTCAAAACCATATGTCTGAAATATTTGTTTTGGTTAACTTTGGTCGAAACTCTTAACCTATACTCTTAGTGGGTTATTGATTTTAGAGACTTACATATTATTTTAATTTAACTTAACACCAGACTCTGTAGCATTTATTTATTTAGGAAAAATGTGGAGTTTTTTATTCAATATTTTGTGTGGAATATGAAATTTAGATTTTCTTTAGTGTAACATATTAAAAAACACACTTTTAATTTTCTTTTATCCAGAATTTAATTTTAATATGGTTTATTGGTTCGTGTATTTACTATTTCTTAGCTGATGCAACGTTCAAGTAAACTATTGTATGATTCAGAATGTAATAATTTCCATAAATACAAAAAATATTTTAATTCTATAAAATATGGACATATATTTCAAAAAGAGGTACATATTTTACTCATTATTAGGTGTTCAACAATAAAATTATGATGTACTTGAAAATATAATAATATATTAAACTGCAATGACAATTTTTTCAAGTGCATAATTAATATTTTTTGGGTCTTTTTACGTAACTCGTTTTCTTTATATTATTACTAGGACTGACACGTTGTAAAATAGTAGTTCAGCTGTATATATATATATATATATATATATATATATATATATATATATATATATTACTATTAGTGTTTAATATCACTCACCAATTTGCTTCATGCAGTTGGTTTGTAAGTGTTTTAAAATATCTAAGCGTTATAAGCCTAAATTGAAATGGCCAGCCAGTTACGCCACGATTTGGCAAGAGTGGAAAGTGGACGCTTTACCGAGATTGGATTTCCAGCGGCAATTCATTTACAAGCTAATTGACTAAAATTAAATATCTGACCGCAATCAACCCATTCCCGGCACTTCTGAGTGCCGCTAAATACTGTAAATACAGTTGTATTAATTTTTTAATTTTTAATGCATATTAAACTGAAATTACATTTATTTTATTACATTTTCGAGACAAATATTTCTAATTAATTTATTAATTGATCAAATATAAAAAAACTTTTTACGTTTTTTTATATAATTCTCCAGCCATAACCACTCTGATTAACCCCTAATATAAATATGTTTGTCGATTTCCTTGCAGAACATCGTGCATGGCACAGTTCACCATGTTGTGAAATACGCCATATACTAGTATAATACACTATTATTGAACTTAGCAAGGATAACTTCCGTTCGTGTGAAGAAAGAATTTCGTAATATTGCAGTCTCATTAAATTTTATGCGTTATATTTTTACTTTTAATATTAATTTCACAATTTTTCACTTTTGTGAAAATTTTTATTATCAACCACTTAATCAACATTATGTTATTATTGTTCAAATTTTACTAATAAAATCCTGATTTTCGGATATTTTAAAATTGACAAAATTTATGACATGGACTTAATTAGAAATTTTCAAAATACTATAAACGTAGGAAGAAAAAAACTAATAAGCTACATGATAAAATAATTTTAAATATACTATTTGTTTTTAAAATGTGCATTTTGTAATAAAAACGTATCGATCACAAGGGGCGTTAATATACTTTGATTTTCAAACTAAAAACTAAAACATTAATAAATATTTTCTTATTACAGGCCAATCTCAGTTATGGCTTAATTCTGCCTGGATGTGCTTGAATCTTATCTACCCGAACAAGAAATCGGTTGTTCAGTTTAAGGCGGATATTACTAAAAAAGTGCGATGATAACACACATAATTTGAACTTGCGTTATATTTAATTTAGATTAAAAAACCTACGCGTTGTAGTCAAATCAGTGTTGTCCTCAATATATCTGTAGTGACGTAATCTTGGTTCCTTTGATTATTCCAAAATCATTACACTTATCGAAGACAAGATAACTACTTAAGTCCTTTAAATTAAAACAAAACATCCACATGCTTAGTTATACGTATAAATAAGCACTAATATTGACTTGGTGTTGTTCGGAGCTTTGATACTTTGTAATAAATAAACTTGTTGTGATAACAGCTGCTCATGTTATAGGTGAGCTGAAAGCTATTTGTTTTCTTCAACGCAAACACTTCAAGACGTTAGAGTGTAAAAGTGTCCTAATCCAAGCAGGATTATCGCACGTGAGGATTGAAGAAAAACATCGCCACCCTCGCGCAGTAAAAACAATCCCTACTTCCCGCCAAAGTTCATCAGTAACCATGGTGACCCAAGGGTATGAATTAGGAATATAAACTTCGTAAGTTTATATGGTTACGGTGGCATACTGATTACTTTTAAATAACTAACATCGATTGTGTGACGTAGGATATGGCGAGATTGTTTTGAAATGATAGGAATTTAATAATGTTCATGTAATTTAATTAAGAAAACAAGGTTTAATAATTTAAATTAATCTTAGTTTAATAGCTTCAAGGCGGATGAAATCAATCCATAGATATTTGTTTTTAAAGGTATGTCTTTATAGACTGTTTTTAATTTCAAAGAAACAGCACATAAAATTACATATGGTATATTGTCTTATTTAGCTTTCATATATTATCTATCTATAAATTTTAAACTAATGTAAAAAAAGAAACACATTTGATTTGGCTAAGGAGCTCCTAGAGGCTTGAAGTGCCAGAAAATAGCCAGTGACCGAAAGCTTAAGGTTCAGGTTAACAAACCTATTTTAATATTTTTGGGACTCTCAGGAACCAAGTGGTTAAGTGCCTGTAAGCTAAACCGGATTGACTTTTTGAATTGTTTTCCCGTCAACCAAACAGTTTTTATCTGTGTGCGTGGATATATACATTTGACAACATTGATATGAAACTCATTAATTTCATACCTTAATTTTTTAGTGTTGCAGAATATTGTACATACATTGAAAGAAATGCCCATTTTAAATAGGCAAATGACACCATATTACTTTCTACAGCACGTAAGTAAGTCACATTAATGTACAAAGAAAAGTATGCACACAATTGACTTCTTTCCAAGAATTGCTCTACTTATATAACGTTCAATACGCAGGAAAATCACAACTATATTTATAGAGGAGAAATTCCTGTAGCTTATAGAATCATATTAAAAAGAGGACCCATATAATACTGTGAAATGTCATGATAGTTAGATTTTCATTAATTATGACTAATATAAACAATACTTAATAATTGCTTTCTTACTTCCCGCAACTCAAAGAGCTAAAACATTGTAAATCTAAATCTAACAACACATAATTCTCAACAACTCGATCTGATAGAATATAGTTCTAAAAAACAAAAAATAATGTTTCCCTTTTTTAATTGTAGTAAGGAATTGTAAACCTTACCACATAGAGATGAGGTATTGGGGTATGCTTGTGAAAAAACTTCTTGTGTATGAAAGAACTTTATTAAAAAAATCCTCAAATAACTCTGTTAAGCAAAGTAAGACATCTTTCTAAGATAAGTACTCGTAGTAAAGTCATGCATTTAAAAAGTATTGAAGATCAAGGAACAAAACTAAGCTGTATGAAGTACGGAATACGAGAGTAAGGCTTAAAAATAAAATATACCAAAACGACTAGATATAATTCAAGGTATTATAAGTAACTCAAGTAGCCTAATAACTTAAGTAATTAGACCTGCACTTTGTTACCTGTATTTAACTTAAACATTAGAAACATTTACCAGAGCTTTATTGTTGGGCGAATACGTCACAAACTAACTGTGGCTGTGTAACTTACATTTAACTTGACCTGCACTAGGATATGTGAATTTACCTCAACACATTAAATACTATAGCACCTGCTTTATTGTTGGTCTGGCTAGGTGACAATATACTTTAACTCAAGTGGCTGTGTAATTTACGTTAACTACATTTGCACTAGATTACCTGAATTTACATTATTACATTTTTTAAATTAGCACATGCCTTATTGTTGGTCTGACTACGTGACAATATGCTTTAGCTATAGTTGCTGTGTAATTTACGTTAACTACATCTGCTAAGGTTACCTAAATTTAAATTATTACATTTTTTTTAATTAGCACATGCATTATAGTTGGCTGAGTACGTAAGAATCTGCTGAAGCTCTAGTGGCTGTGGAATTTAAGTTATCTAGACCTGCACTAAGTTACCTGAATTTAACTTATCACATTAGATACCTTTTCCTGTTCTTTATTCTTGGGCTAAGTACGTGACAAACTGGTTTAACTTCAGTGGCTGTATAACTTACAATAACAAGGCATTCAAGGATTCCAAATTCACTAAATCTCACTAACGTGAGACACAAATGATTCTCCATAACGTCTGACAACAAGGTAGAGAGGGAACTGTTACTTCGTCTCGCTCTCGCTTGTTATAACGAGCGTATTTATTTACGTAATAATGCTGTATGTTTGTCTTTACAAATGGCTAAGATAAATTTCAGCTTTGTTTCACATTGTTATAAGCTATTGTCACCTAAAGGTGTTTATACATTTACTTTAGTATGTTGTAGTCAAAATTTTAATCAACACACACACACACACACACACACACACACACACACACACACACACACACACACACACACACACACACACATATATATATATATATATATATATATATATATATATATATATATGTCGGTCTTATTTTCATTTAATATATTTGATAGTGTTGTAAAATAAATGTAATTGAATTATTTAATACTTTATCTATCACACTTTGATTAACCTTTTATGAATCCAAAATATACTATATACTGTCTAGTAGGTCCCAATACTATATTAATTTTAAATTTGAAAATTAGCTCAATAATTTGTTAAATATGTATTATTTATTAAAAACTAAACTTTAATTAAATAAAAGTCTATGGGTGTGAGAAAAAAAAGAGTAAATAAAGTCATATCCTTAATACAGTGACAGATTTGTCTGACAATACGTCAAGCTAATGGTTAGGATATTTATAGACTGTGGTATGATGCAATTATCTATATATTGAACTCTATTGATAGTAAAACTGAATGTTATGTTTATTAGTTGCTAATCTCTATTATATAAGTTATTCCGTATTTAAAAAATTTATTAATTTTTAATAATAATAGCTTTTGTAAAGATACATTGCGTGAGGTGTCTACTTTTTCTGCATTGTAAGAATTTAAAATACTAAATAATCCAATATAATATCTACTAACCATATGACGGGGGTATATGCCCGAAATTCTGTTATCCAATAATAAGCTAACATAAATTCAAAACTCTGTTGAAATATAGAAGATTAGTTTTATGCAATGAATAACCAATTTAGTTGGTTTTGTGGTATTCCAGCTATTTTTACTTGAACAAAACTACATGCTAAATAACTTATTTCCTTCATTTTTAGATCATAATAATTTTCCAAATATATTGCATAACATGTAGGACTGAAAGACTTAAAAAAATCCTGAATGTATCTAGAAATGAGCATCCCCTCCGTAATGAATTGTAACTCAGTAAATTTTAATTTTCCTAAAGTAATTAAACAATAACATTACCTGTGTTTTAATAATAAAAAGTACATATATTGCTAATATTTTATGCTATTTCTCTAATGAGCTAGTTTTTGTAGTGTGATCTGTTTTCCTGGCTGTAAAATTTTTTTTATTGTTTTGCGAAATTAGATCAGCATATTCTCCTGTAATCGACACAGACATTTAGTTTAGATCATATAATTTACTCCGTCTTTAATATAAATGTTTAATGATTATTTATTTGAATAGTGTTATTTGTACAACTATAAATTAGAAATAATTATAGTCCTAACAAAATTAATAAAACCGTGGTTTTTAAAGTTTAAATGTGTTTATTTAAATCTGTTCTTGCAGATTAAATTACATAGTCAAACTGTATACAGAAAAATACTGGTAAATAAAATGTAGATTGCATTTCACTTGTACCACCCTATATTATTTTATCAACTGAATTTAATTGCTATTATTATAGTATTTTGAAAACATGTAATGTAATTTGTAGGTTTATCAAGTAACCTAACGTTAATAAATACTCCCTCGCTATCATGCTGAATTATCTCTCTTATTATAAAAAACCTTTACCTAATCTAAATAGCTATTAAAAGGCATATTGTTTTATCTTTCAATAGGACGAGCTGTACAGAATTGCCTATAAGCCTCTAACTCCTCTCCATCTTCTCCAAAGTTCTCGTAACAAACGGTTATAAAGTTACACAAGCCATTCAAAACTTATGTAACTTGTACGTTATGATCTAGTAAGGATTATTTCTCTGCAGGCAAGTTATTACGTATAGCTGTGGCATATATTTGCACATTCATTGTTTGATAAAAATTAATAATAGGCGATTTTGAAAGATACGATTGTCATCGTTGGATTATGCGAGGATTTACAGATTTTGATGGCACTCCTCTAGCCTCTACATTTCTATTAATATCGATGTTTTTATTTTCATAAAACTGTTATTTAAAAATTCACGCAAGTTGAAGGTGGTTTCTTCAACGAACCTTGACACATTATTACACAATATGAGGTTATTTTTACCTATTTATAAATTGTTATAGTATCATAACGTGGCCCAATGATATCTACTTCATTGTGTGCTGTTCAGCACTAAATTGAACTCAATGATTTAATATTTTCGGACTTAGTTTTATGATTAGAATGATCTGTATACAATTAATTAAATTAAAATATAAGTCCACAACAGAGAGTTTTGTATTAAAAAGATGTTTAGAGATTTAAAAAAATAAATCTGGTCCAAAAATTAATATTCGTAAAAGGTAAACGGAACACTTATGGTTTTAATGCAAAAAAACTTAACACAAACCGGTAAATAAGATTTAAGTCTAAAAAGCGGAAAAAATTATTTTTTTAACTAACATATAAATAATATTCCGAAGTCTTTTAGGAGGAAAAGAAAAAAAATATGTATATCTTAGGAGGAAAAGAAAAAAACGCAATCCCTATACCTTCGGTAGCTCAGGGATTAAGATTTGGTTTTTGATCTTAGTTTTAAAGTGTGTTTCAAGTATAAAAGTAATCTTGCTTCAAAACAGGGCTGACCTAGTAGTTGATCTATTTATTTAATGTATGAAGCCTGAAATATTTTACATATGAGGACTGTGATGCAAAAGTTTGGTCTTTTTAAACTTTGTTCATGGTGGTATTTTATATCCAAACACATGTAGGAACAGAGGAGATCGTTATAAAACGAGGATTATACTATAGCAGTTAAAAAACTTTACAATAAACTTAAGAATATTGATGAATGTCAGATTTACTGATATAAAAGAGGTTTTCTGACCAATACAATGAAATAAATTATTTTAACGGTGTATTAGGTTGATTTAAATCACTTATAGCAATAGTCTTAGACAAGCAAATGTTATGGAAGGAGAAAATTACACCAATGCGTTACCATCTTATCTGTAAGCGTGATTATTTTTTGTTAAGATAAATTGCATTGTTTGCTACATTACAAATATTTCGTTTAGTGTTTTGTATTACGAGTGACGAAATTTTAGTATCTGAAAACACTGCATCACTTAGATTATCAGGGTACTTAAGTCAATTAACTAGAAATAAAAGGAATGTCTTATAGGAAACTTATTTGTATAATCGTAACTTATGTTGATTTTCAACATTCTATCGATGCAAACATCATTTTTACAAGCATTTTTTAGAATAGGCCTCTTCTGGACTCAATCTACTCTCTGACTACATATTTAGAGTAAATGTAAAATGCCTAAAAATCAATAGTCTTGACATTTATTTGAGCTATAATTATTTATTGTGTATACATATTGTTCAAATCATGCATTTAAGATCCACTTCTACTTTGTTGTATAGAATATACATATTTACTTTAATACTAATAACCCTATTTATTGTGCATAATTTACAAGGACTCTAATTGTAATAATATTCTGACGTTTTGTTTCAGCATACAGGTTTACTTTACGTTCTCAATGGGAGGAACTTCAGTACCGTAAGTCTTTGAATCATGTCAGATATGAGTTTTCACGCCATTCTGAAACAACTGTTTTGGTCACATGTCTAGATAGTTACAGTATTATGCTATAAGTTTGAAGGATTGAAATAGGCAAATTCTTGGTATCATATTTGTGATTCGAGAGTCTTGTTCTGATTATTTTCAGGTGGCCTCGGTCCTGCGTTGATCCGACGTCCTCTCTGTGACACTTCTCATCATATAACACTTCTTCACGTGTGTTGCAAAACACACAAAGTATGAAAGTTGGTTGAATGGAAAAAAGTGTGAATGAGTGAGTGCGTGTAGAACTACATTTAACTACGACAAATACTTCTTCACTACACAACACTTTCAGGTTATACTATATTTATCTCATCATATAACACTTAAGTTTACACATTGTTGTATAAATTAATGTTTACCAACACATTCTGTCAATATATACTGCTTTCAGAGATATTACCTTAAACAAATTACATTTGGGAACAACATATTTTTAAACGTTCATAAGATATCAACTGAAATGTTTAATTAAATATAGTACATGTTTTGTTTTCTGATTGTTCCAGGGTGATGCGGTCTATGTGGCAGGAGGTCGCCCCACTCACACTAATACACACTACACATACACTAGGTAATGTATTGTTCTACTTAAAATATTTAGTTAATTCGACTACAATGGTTGATTCAGAATGGCACGATATTACTAAGGTTTAGAGCTTATCTACTTGATAAAATTTAACAGACTTAGTGTAATAATTTTAATTTCTATTTTTAGAAATTATTATTTGAGTTGAATAGTTTACGAATTAATTAATAATCCTAGAGAGAAAGTGTATCCTTTTGTGTTTTCTTGTAATGTTTCCCTAGCGTTTCTGTGTTTGCAAACTGGGAGCTCGTAACGATTGTGTTCGTTTATGAGTCGTAACTATTGTGACGTGTGCACGTGTGTACTCGTGTGAGCGTTCCCTTTCGTCTCTACTCACTTCTAGAAACCAAGGGAATTCGGAAGGTTAGGCTGCAGTGGAAAGGTGACTGTAGCCGTTTCCAAGCAGACTTTAAGAATAAACGTATACTAAAATGTACTTGAATTTCTTAATTCTGTACCTCAGAACCAGACTAGCGCAACTCACATGTCACTAATTTTACAGGAGAGCACAAAAACTTGTAAGAACATATTTTTTCTTTACTGTAAAAATTCTATGGCTTGGACTTTTTATGAATTATTATGTTTTTTATGTTTTTAGAGGTGAATTATTCATGACTTTGGTTTAATAATTTTTTTTGAAATTTTTTAATTGCTTGGTAAGGGACTTACGCTGTTATGGTTCAAAATAAAAAACACATATATTTAAGATACGCTTTTATTTTTATATACATCTAAATTTAATAATACTTATTTATTAATGTGTTTACATAAGTAAGGTTAAAGTCAAAAATTAAAACATGAAATTCATTGGTAGATGATAAATATTTTTTTTAAAATAACTCAACTGACGTTGAATCTTCATCTGGAAAGTCTCCCGCATCCTCTCCATGGGGCAGGAGTTGAAAGTAAGCTTTATACTCATTAGGTACCCATTGTAAAATTGTCATGAGATCTCTGTATTTCTGTGAGCTGATTGGCTTTTTGCTCTGTCTTAGCTGAGGGATGGTTGTAGGCATTGTAACTTCTTGATTTCTCAGAGATCGTCTGGTTAGGTCAACTTCTTTGAACGTGTCATTTTTAAAATTAGTTTTGTAAAAAAGAACACCCACTTTGTCAGATCTAAGTTGCAACCACACAGTTGCAGATATCAAAAAGGGTTCACCATCAGTGTTTTTTCTTTCTTGCTACGAAAGCAGATTTTCTGCCTTTCACAATGGCCATGAAATCTAGAAAATCTTCTAAATTCATTCTCTTAACTTCAAAGGGGTCTTTCTTCTTACAGGAAGCAATAAAATTTTGCCCAATCATTACATGTATCTATTGTGTTGCCAGAAATATGTTTCTTGGCTCTTTCAATTATACTGTGTTGGCCATCTACTTCCATATGTGTGTGACCTGGGAAGCAAAAATTTGTGATTTATCTCTCTCAAGTTTGGACTAGTTTTTTCAATAAACCATATATACATTAAAATCATGTTCATGTTACGGTTTTGTCCGCTACAGTTGTCTGTCCAGACGGTTAATTTCTCAATTCCGCTTTCAATAATATCTCTACTTGCCCAAGCATAAAAACAAGAGGCCATTTTCACTTCCACCTCTACCCCCTGTTACTTCATCCCATAGCATGCACCAGGTCTTATTGTTTGCAGGATCATGAATCGTGTAATTTAGTGTCCAAAGTTTCCTTAGGTAAAAGCTTTGTGAATTTGTAAGATTAGGTGTAGGGAGACATTTTTGAAGGTCAGCCATTACTACTTTGCTTTTGTGATCTTCTTTTTCCATGAAGTTTGTCTTCCCTTTTCAAACGATATCTGGACGCAGCCTCATCTAAATGCTCTTGGTGTCTCCTGCTAATCTCTTCCAATTCTTCTGAATTTTGTTATTCTTCAATCTACATTCAAATTCATCACACACATCGCATGTGTCATTGTCTGGTAACTTGAATGCCATGTTAAAGTCCTCATTAAACACTTTGCTAAACAACCACTTCTTTGCAGGATTAACTTGTTTTTTCTCTACACTCTTCAACATACAGTCCATACATTTTGTTAATGTTGAGGTGATTGCCCAAATATTTCCTGCTTGTACGTTCTCTGCTGTAATGGCTTTGATACGCTGGATATTTTGAAATATGAGATTTAATTCCATCTATTATTTCATTCTTAATTTTTGTTCCAAGGTACATGTTTACCTCTTTGGTCAGGCTCAACCATTCCTGTCTTGCTTGTTTTCTGTTGTGATATTCGCATAAACATCTCAGAGATAGCCAGAGTGTTTAGAAAAAATGTTTTGCAGACTATTTCTTCACAACTATTTATTTGAAAACTAAATTTATTACTTTGAGCCCGGTTTTCCCTTTGAGCCATCTTTCTTCCTGGACCTAGCGACAGGCTTGCTGCTTACACAGGAAACAACAAACTGACGTTTAGAATCCCAGTCTCTGTCTTCTCTCCAAAAATCTGAAAATATACCTTCTCTCTGATCTTTGGTAAAAGCGCTGATAGCACTTGAGACGGCAAGTAGATTTGCAAGGAGATTTCAGAGATCTTTGCTTTAATTAATCTCTGCTCCCTTAAGCACTAAGATAGTTTTTTTCCACTAACTCTTAGCTGTTTCCTCACACATTTTTTCCATTTGTTTTCATTCCTCACCCTCTTCTTTCCTTTTTTTACATTAGGATTGGTTTTGTTTGCTTCTTCCTCCGTGTCCGAATCAGTGTAAGGAACCAGTAGAATTTTGTCTTGAGCTATCTTTTGGCTCCTCCTCACATAAGAAGTACTGTCCACTTGAAACCTTTGAAGCAACTCTAGGAATACTCACTATAGACTCATCAGTAGATAGTTCTGACTCTGAGTTGAAACGAGGACAGAATGTGCTATCAATATCAGTGTCATCTACGTTAGATGACAAAACAGAAGTTCCTGGTGATGGGATATCTGCATTACCAGAGACAGCCAATTCTTGAAGACTATCCTCTTCTTCAGCAACTAGGCCTGAAAAATATGAAATTGTGAATTATCGTTATAAATGTGGTATTATAAATTTAAAACTTGATTAACACAACCGCTGAAGATCATAATTAAAGTATATATAATTAGAAGTGTTTAAGCATCACATTTTTAGGTCCAGTATGAACTAATGTATGAAAGCCTTGGTAGAATCATTTGTAAATTAGTTATGACAAAACATTTGTTTTATTGAAATTTTATTCACATTTTGTACAACATAAAAATTTGTCTCTACAAAAAGAAGGCCGAATGTCAAACTTGAGATTAAAATTGCAATATCAAGCATGGTAAACTACATATTTTTTAGCAGTTTGCAATCATCAAAGCAGCTTTAAAAATATGAATTAGTTGTATATGGCAACCAAAAAATTAAGATAAATATATACGTATGAATGTACTTGTAACACACTTAATCTGTAAGAACGAAAAACACTCACTTCATGGGTAAACTTAAGTATACAAATAGCTATTATTTGTGTAGTATGACAAAAAACAAGTCTACTATAATTTACAACTTTCCCATCATGGTGAATGGTTTTATAGGGCTGCAATATAATAAATGACCATCATCGATTAACAGTATATCGACTATTCATATAATCGTAGTATCGATATTCGTGATTATCTACCACAACCAAAATATCCTACCGGTAATTACATCATAGTTATTTCAATTCACAGTCTAATTCAGCTTGTAATATCTAAAATAATAACAGATGACAATGTTATTAATTTAAATATTTATAATTCGAATGTTTATGTACTCAATAGTTTCGATATTTGACTATCGATATACTGGTATTCGACGGGTGGTCGCTTATTATACTGCAGTCTTTTATAGTAGTGAGTTTAAAACAATTTCTTGATGAACACTTACCTTGCGATGAAAAGGAGATATTCATATGACTGAAAATCCTGGTTGGTAATACCATCATTCCAAACAATATTTTCATCAGTAGCGAATTCTTTATTACTTTCTGATTCGACTTCCATTATATATTCACTTTCATTGTTGAGAAGAACAAACGGATCAACTGCCTGCAAAATATAAATTTTATTGTATTTTTTTACGACCTTCAGTGAAAATAGGCTAATAGTATAAATTATTGTTGTGGTATGCTTATAATTTAATTTTGTACGGATAGGCTCAGCCACTTGAAAGTAACTCACACCAGTATTGTAAACAGATTTATCAATCTATACCAATTTGATTACCAATAAGTGTTTTAACCCTATAAGTGGTAGGGATGAAGTTGCTGGAGAGTTTTTAACAAGTTTTGGGACCCAGAGGTTTAACAAAAGAATAATACCATTTGTTAGAAAAAAAATTAGGGCTAAGAGTTATAACAGTAAAAAAATTGGTTTGCAACACAAGTAATTGTATAAGTATATTTTAACCAGGCTTACCTGTAATGATGTCCAATGAGGGGTGCAGGATTTGTGTCCATCGAAGACAAGCTTAAGACGTTTGTTTCATTGTTTTCTTTAGTAGTTTGTTCTGGTAATAATAGTAATTGCTGAGAATTATTTACATTGTCCTCCAAAGCTAATTGTAAAATAAGTTTCCGCTCTGCTGCTCATGTTGATGAAAACTATAAGTTTAGGTTAGGGCATCAATTCATGTAAAATTTCACATTCGACCAATCAGCTGAGACATGCACAACTACTCATAGAAAATAAAACAGCTGTTTGTATCAACCATTCTAGCAACAATAAAGTTGAGCCAGAGTAGCGTAAACTCCTCAGCTGGAGTTACGCTCTGTACTTTTAAATTTTTGTGAGGACCATAACATATTAAGTGACCTTAACGCTGTTCTGGTTCTTACATCCCTTTGGAATTAAGCTATTTCAAACACTCCTATTTCCTGCTAGGTTTTTTTTAAGGAGTTTACATTGTTATGGCTTTATAAGCAGAAACAAATATATACAGAATGCTCAAAACCAGAATATCGAAAAATTTGGAGTTACGCTAGTGTGGTTCTGACGTACAGAATTTTCTTTATAGTTCAGCTTAAAAATATAAATGAGACAGAATAAAAATTAAAGTATTGGTCAAATCCAAATGTCACGAAAATTGTTAAACACGTGTACTTTTTACAAATTTTAAAACCAGAATTAATTATAATATAATTAATTTTGCAAAATACTTTTAAGTGCATACATTAAGAATAGGATTATTTGAATACGAGCGGGTGAAACCAGCGAGAAAATCATAATAAACATATGGTATGGTAACTTGTTTTTTAACTTATGACTTTCATCTAAGCTCAAACATTATCTAGTCTTATAAATAAACTTCAATGCTAAATAGGTTGCTAAATGTTAATTTCAAAAAACGGCTGACCAATTTGGATAAATCGTTTTTTATATTTTTGAAATTAGTTGAAGTTTTTTATCCAGGGAAAGTTTGTTAATCGTCTCGAAATGATTTTTAATGTTTAAAAATAATAATAATATTTCTGTTCCAAGCTTAATATAAATCACTAAACAGCTAAATATGTAAATATTTTAAAGTTAAAAACCGTAAAATGTATCAAAGTAATTATGAATGTAACTTACCACACGTGGGAAAGTCTAGAGCAGGTTCTGGCAACAAACAAAACTCGCTCTAATTTGGGGCATTAGCTCTTAACAAAGGGTTTTATTAAATTTGCAAGCTCACAACGTTTTATTTTTCCCAGAATATTTTATTGCTTTGCACCAAAAGCTGGAACACTCGTAGGACATTTCTGATAATCAAGAAGGTAGGATAAGGAAAAAATCTATAAACTAATTATTTCATTGTGCAGTAATCATTGCATTTTTTCTATTGCAATTTATTCTTGTTTGTATTAATCAATGAATTGTAACCAAGGATGAGTTTAAATATCTCACAACCTACATGTACCCAATTACGTAATTACTAATTTAGTTTATTATGACTTATACTTGATATTTATTTTAAATAATATATCTTGTATTAATACTTAAAAACTCTTTATGGGGAAAACGGAGTGTCACACTTTACAGTTTGAGTAATAATAAAATCAAGTGTTTTAAAATACCTAAAAATAATTAATACATTTCTAAATTATTTATTAAAAATATTGGGTTGTAATTACCACATCACATAACTGTCTGAAACTATAATTATTTATTAAATCACTAAAGTTAATTGGTATAAAATATTAATAATTGTCTTTATTCAATATGATACACTCAGGCTGTGTGCTGTTAAAGGAATAAACGGTATAGTTACTACTTGTATTACGCAATATTTCTCTACATAAATTTTAATATTCAACAAATTTAATTAAAATTGCAACATTCCTGGTGGTGTTATCGATTAATCAATTGCTACCTTTTACAAAGTTTGCCTACACGCTTACATCGTCACATTTAACTGATATTTTCTTCATTTCAATTTCCTGACTTTGATCACAAACTGATCTCAACAACAAAATGATTGGCATTTCGTAATGATCAATTTGTGATGCAAGTTATTCAGAAACAGTTTTTTTTTTTTTACCTTTACTGGTACCTAACTCTATGTATCACATTATTTGAATACATACAGTTACAGTTATATACTAACACTCCACAGTTGGTTCTTTTTAAATACTACCATTAGTGAGCTCAAACATTAAGTATATTTAATTTTTTATGAAAATTTTTTATTAGTATCATGCTTTCATTTATTTATGTTTTGATTTGTAGATAATAAGTATTAATACGTTTAATTAAATCAAATAGTATTTACATGAACCAAAACTTGTAGTCTTTCATGTTCTTAACAACTTACTATTATTATATGTTAGGGAAAAACTTCCTTTTCTAAATGTTTTATGTAAGTTTGTTTATCTGTGAAAGTTGAAGTAACCTCCATGTCCCATTCCCTTACTGCAAAGTCTAAAACCTGACTGGTCACGTAGTATGCTGTAGACTATGTCCGTTTGAAGAAATCTAGCAAGGCAAGATTTTACGGTAATTTCAGTATTATTAAAGCACTAGAATCACGAAGGTGGTGAAATAGCGGACTAACCAAATGTTAAAAAAACCATCCTAACTAGCCGACATAGTATCACATGTAACCTCATCAAATGATCTAACGATTATAAATTTTGCATGTGACGTCAGCACATCTTGTGTCGCGACACGGGGCGTGGCGTACTTTAATTTATACTGAAACTAATGAAATATTACATAATATAAGAAGTCACTTATTTAAAGCAAATGTCCTAAAACTTCAAAAAAAAAATTTTCTCAATTGCTATCTAATGAACTAGACTTATAATTAACTTATAAGTTATAAAATGGTATTCTAACTTATTTTCGACTTGTCTCTTTACTTTCCAGGTTTTTTTACTGAACAAAGATTACTTCTAGAGTTGCTTATACCAATAATCAATCTATCATATTTTAACTATTTTAAATTTGTAAATTTAGTAGTAAGTATCACCACTTGTGATATATATATATATATATATATATATATATATATATATATATATATATATATATATATATATATATATGTTCACAAAATTGTCACATCTAATAAGTATAAACAATTATTAGTTTTGAAAGTGGTTGTGTAATGCAAAAGACAACGAGCAACTGATAAATAAACAAAAAGTAAAGATAAAAAATATAATTGGAAGCATTTTTGGTCATTGCAATATTTTACACTTTTATCTATGTAAATGTTTTTCAGAATTTTAGCACATTAACCTTTCGCAAATGAAGCTTCACAGTGTTAATGTGAATGTAAATGACCCAACGTTTGGACTTAAGTTTCTCTTCTCTTATCACTATAAGAATTTCAAAATTTTATTAATTTTGTGGATTATTTTATAATAGGTATTGCTCAAATACTAATAGGCACTAATTTCCGTATTTTTGTGAACTGTCTAAATGTTTACACGATATCTGGGGAAGGAGCTGTGCCTTGAAATTGAGCAGAAAGCTTCATTTCTACATACAACATATTGAGGTTCTTATCAATCCATTGGGATTGGCTGAGCGTTAGCAACAGCTTTTAAATTGTTACTACGAGTAACCATGATTCTAACGAGAAATTTATGCTAGGCATACATTTGTAAATAACTGAGAAATATCTTATTACATTTTATCACCTTGGTGATTTGATGATTTAAGACTAGACATGATTTTAGTGTGATCATAAAGAGGCCTAGTTCTTTATATTTTATATAACAAATACATACATAAATACTCCAATTAATTTTGGAAAGGATTTTTTTTTCTAATTTTTTTAATTATAATTGCAATTCAGTTAATATGTAGCTTCCTACTACCTTCCGTAACTATGATGTAATATCTCATTATGCTATAGAACACGCTCAACAAATCCGCCCTAACAAATGTGAGTGCATCACAAGCGAGGCAGACACCTTAGTCCTTGTATAATGGACAATGTTGCCACAGTGTTGTTTGATAATGCTTGACATAAGTCACCGAACATAACATTGTAAAACTTGGCGTATAAACCACGGCTGTTACGGAAGCCAACAAATTCCACTCTAAATGACCGACTTCGCACCTTTATTACATCTTACTGCATACCATTGCATAAATTTATTACTATTTTATATTTCACAGTATTCATGAGGTAATTCTGAAAATTGTGTATACATGAATTTACTGGTTACTGTTTAATATTATACAGGCATGCCAACATTGCAGGAACTATGTAAACGAAAATAGGTAGTGCCATGTAATGTATTTCGTTTTCAGATCATCATGGTTCCTTAAACTACATCCTAAATTTGTGTATATAGTTTTGCAACACTGTGTACATTTGGTAAAACATTTGTAATAAATTCAGTAATTATAGATTTTTGGATTAATTTACATTTATTTAAGAATTTGTATAAGATGTTATATAAATAAATATTAATAAACATATATGCAGAGTTAGAAACTGAATTGAAGTATCCAATAATATTTTTATTCTGTAAATATTACTTGACTGACATTCAAATAAATGTCACGACAACGTTCACGATAAATTGGTAAAGTCATTAAAATCAATACGATTAAAAGCATTACTCATCTGTATGTTGATTATCCTGGCTCTAATCAGCTGGACACGCACTGCATTGTTTGGCCAAGATTGATTTACTACAGTGAGGTCTGAATGTTTTATCTAGGGAGGCATATGTCTGATTGTCATTTCACTATTACATACATGACATCGTCTATGTGTATGTTATTTCATTATTTATTTGTGTGTATTTTAATTAAACAACACATTTAAACCACCATCCTTTAAATTTCACATTGACCTTCACACCACCTTTTTATCAATTAAAAAAAATTGATAAAAATTAAACCTCATTGTTTAAAAACTGGAACTTGGAAATTTTGGCACTGGGTTTTTGTATAGGCAGTATTTTTAGGACAAAAGTTGGTTTAACTGATAAGCATATTTTAAGTTTTTAATAACTTAGGAAATATAAAAGATGTTAAGAAAGATAATTAAATCTGAAGAGGTTGTAGCGACGCTTTGCCTTTATCAACGGAAGTGAGAGTAGAGCTACGTCAAATTGTCCAAAACATTCAAAAAAAATCGTTTAATAGCTCATTTTATTACTGTTTAATGTCAATAACTTATTAAATCTGATCTAAAAAAAAGTATGCATTTATTATTACTATTATTTTGTTAATACACGCACACCCTCTATTAAAGAATAATAATACATGATTATAAAATATTACTAAGATTCAATAAAGGCAGTTTTGGGTAAGAATTATCTATAAAGTCTGTGATATTCAGAAACAACATATAAAAAAGGCGAATTAATTATTATGTTAAATTGAACAATGTTATTATAATAGTTATAAAATAGTGAAATACAAAAAATGCTGAAGTCAACAAATTCTGTGTTGTCAGCATATGTGAGAAACTATCCTACAAGGGGTTAGCTCTTTGAGAAATATACCAATAAGAGATATTCTTTATTTAATTTCTTATAGACATAAAGTAGTATATTAAAAAGTTGAAATATTTTTTTTAATTAATTTGATATTACTCGTAATTTACTCGGGCATTGAAAATAATACTACGCATGTGTTATTCTACGATTTAGTGTGTTGTGGTGAACATATAAAGAATAGTTCAACAGTGAACGTAATTGATATTGATTTAATATTACGAGTAATGTACTTCAGGGTTATGTCTCCGAAAAATTATTGATTAAACTTAAATCAGTGTAGCTTCACAAAAATGTTGATTGATCCAAACACAATATTGTTTGAATCTGACGGAATTGTTGTCTGATATTGACATACATATTTTAAAATTGACGAAGATGTTAAAACCCCATAGTTAATATTAATAAATAATTTGGAAAAGAAACACAAAAGAATATTTATTAGCTTATGTCATATAAATTACACATCGCATGAAAATGTTCCTGTTGACTAAGACCTATAAAAACTATTTTATTGGCTCTAAACATTCTTTATTACCCTACCAGGTTTATTCATATGCTAATCGTTTTTACCGAATTTCCCATCTTTTGTATAGTTTCTGGATTCTGCCACTTATTAATTTCTTATTGTAGCAGAGCATTTTTTTATTCGGCATACTCCCAAAAACTCCCAATGATTTCCCTTCAGCTCTCTTTTCATTAGGGCAACAAAAAAGTCACACAGAGCCAAGTCTAGGCTGTAGGAAAGCTATTGCACCATCGGGGTCTTGTTCTGGGTGAAGTTGGTAACGATGAAACCCAGGTGGCTGAGGGAATTGTCGAGGTGGAGCTTAAAAGCTTCTTTGATTTTTGCCAGTCGCGGCCGACCCGGCATTTCAGTCTCTCGAGCATATCCATGTAAAAGGTTGCGTCGAAAGTTTTTCTTTCCGGTACAAACTAAAAATAGACTATTCCTCTATTTTAGAACGTTAAGGAGACAGTCAGGTTTTTATGCATGATATGTTCATACTCGCTTTCTTGGATTTGCGCGATTGTACATGCTTCAGATTTTGTGTGCCACTTCCACATTGAGAGTTCTAAATGAAAGCCACCTCAAAGGCCTCTTGAAGCATTTGATAAGATTACGTACTATTTTCCCAAGCCGCACAAAAACCTTAATCGCACTGCTTTTCAAGCGAGCGCTCTTTCGCACCGTGACCCAAAAGAATATTAGTCTTCGTGCAAGGACACTTCCTACCGCTCCAACTGCTTGGAGTGAACTGAGACCAGGCAAGTTTGGATGGCAGAACCCCACCCCCCCCCCACTCTATCCGACCGGCCCGATTGCTCAGTGATAAATAGTCGCATCATAATAAAATCATGTGCATTGCTTTTATAATGCACCCTGTATATTAACTGTTACTAACAATTATCGTGGAATCGATACTTTTCCTTTTATGTTTCTATATTTAATCATGAATGTTTTAGCATTAATTGCTAAACATTTCGTTTATGACTACAAAGCAACTTTTTATATTTTCAAATAGCCTAAATTATAATAAAATATAATTCTTCTAGAAAAATTATATAACTGCCCATTATTATGACAATAGTTTGCAATTCAAAACTTATTTCTCCAAATATATTGGTAATAAAAGTTATTTATTAAAAAACATTTACTTCAAACTAATATTACATTTATATCACTAAAAACCATCAATAGAAATAAAAACTTGTAAGTAATCAGTTTTCACAACTAGTATAACTAAACGCGACATTGACGTCGATAGTGGCTTAAAAACATTTATTGTGTGTACATAATTTAAATTTACAGTTGCATTATTGTATGACATAAAGTAGGCATTCAATGAGAAGTAATTACTTGTATAAATAGATATAGAATAACTAACTTTGATCAGCTGAATAGCTAGTGAGGCCTTAACTACACCAGCGGAAGAGTGCAATGGCACTCTCTAATGAGAGTAGTAACGGCGGATGAGAATGCAGTAACAGAGGCAGTAACAGCGTTTCCTAGCAGTTTGTGGCTAGACTTGTACATTTTAAAACCTAACTAACAAAATATAGTATTTTAATATTTAGGATTTTCTTATTTTTTCATTTAACACGCCAATGTGTTTAAATAGACGTATGTTTTTATATCTTTTAGGATCGCTTTTAAAAGTTTTAGAACTTTTCTATCAAGTGTTATCGCACAGACAAACGGACGGATTGCCCTTTGCCTTTTTGATGCAAAAGTTAAGAAGGAAGAGGAACATATATGTACTTTGTCCCTCAGGAGGTTTTTACTACTGGCTGGTTTATACCTTCCAGTTTAACCCTCAATGGGTACAGCAAAACCGATGTGTCACTTAAACCTGGATAATCTTATAACTTAAGGAGCGGCATCACTAACCGCAAATGTCGAGATTCTAGGGCGCAAGGGTAATTCGATAGGTCTAGTCTACTGCGGGAGATGACTGTCGAAGTTTCTGAGGTTTGTTAACTAAGAATCAAGGGTTCTTGCCAGCCTAGACATAAGGGTTTGTCACCTAATTACTGCTTTGATTGGAGAGGCTGGTTCAGAGCTGGCTTCTCCTTCTTCCTAGGGGATATGTAGAGATTATTGCCCTAAACATGCCCTCATGAACCTTCATAGGAGACGCCTCTACCCCCAAACTTACCCATCCAAGATATCCTGTCACTCCAGTAGAAGCGCAAAAGTCCCTATAGGACGAGGTGCAATTGTTTAAAGTTCTTGTCCAAAGAGAACAATGTATACACTTTATATTCTATCAAGAGGTCTCGCATCGATGAATTGACGAACAGACAACAAGATTTTATATATTGGCAGATCTTTCATAATGCTTAGTCGAATAAATAAACTAAAATGAAATTTAAAAGCCGCTTTGCGTTGCCACACTTAACATTTTAGAAGTTACATAACAGGAACTCATCATCCTTTTGTGCTCACAAAACACACTTCTTCTTTTTTGTTATATGACAATTTGGTATTATTATATTTATTCGAAACTCTAAAACCAAGTAATAGTGTATTCAGAACATTGTATACTAACTTGTGCTTATATACAATGTCAGGAAACCGAGCTGTACTTAGTATTTTTCTGGTAAATCGGGTTTTGGGATTAATTTTATGATATACATTTCCGCAAACTATAAAATACCATAACTATTTATTGTTCTGTCATCTTCTGCATTAAAGAATGCTAGAGCAAAATATCCGTTTATGTTTCTTCCCTATTAAGAAAATCTTCCGAATATGGGTGACTGTTTAAAAAAGACGTCTTAATTAATTTGGAAATTTCGGTTGCTCCAATAAAATTCGTCCATGCAAGCGACATTCACCAAAAGAATTTCTATTTATGCGACTAGAAACCGATTTCTCGGGGAAATGCAATGCACCGCGATGGATACACACATTTCATATTGTTCTAAGGCGTAATATTACACAGCTGTAGTGACAGCACATTTATACTCGTATGTCAGTAAATAATTATTAGTTTCTAAAACCCTACGACGTCTTCCTTCTTGACGTCTCGGTTCTTCTAATCGGTATTCTCGTTGCTCGTCATTTTCTATAACTACACGATGCAACGAACGCTGCTGCAAAACTTTTAGACGTCGAAAAATCTAAATCATTTATCCTTTATTTTATAGTACCAAATATTGATATAGATAAAAAGGTTTAATTTTGAAAAGAGGGAAATTATTCATCAACTTGTTCTCAAATCAAAATTTGTTTTGGTTTAATTGTTCATTAATTTATACTAAAATTGTTATTATTACTCTTTGGCATTTTTGATGAAACATCAGCTGTAAGGATTGGCTTATAACTCTTATTATGAAACTTCGGATATTAATTATCAGACGTCAATGACCAGGTGTCATTTACTATAAAATGTAAATAAAGAAAATAATAAATAAATATTTACTATGTAGCACTATTGTTTTTTTAACAATGTATATCGTCGTTTCCATGAAAACCAATTTTTAAATTCTCAAACTTCAAAACGTTTGACATGGGGCGCATCCAAATATAGCATAGGAATTGGTTTGATGACTGCTAATGAGAGATTACAACGGTTAGTGGACGTAAACTCTGTCATAGACTATGATTCGGAATTTCACCATCTCATCGATAAGGGACCAAGGGGATCAGCCTGGTACCCCTTCTAAACGGTACGTACAAAATTATTGCTATTATTAGCAAAGCTACTAATACAACATTTCTAAAAGATACACCTATTTTAAAGTTTATTACACAGACTAACATCTTAAGTTACCTACGATTCACACTAGATACATTCTTGGGATATCCTTTACAGACATCATCATAAGACTATGGTACTGTAATAAATAATTAGTATTGGAATTAGCACTGATAAATAATAGCAATAACTACGGTACTCCTAGTTGTGGTTGCCTCCTCAGGAATTTTTATAACTGTCAGTCCCTTACCTACCTACCATTTACTACTTTCTTTAGAGGTATACCTGGCTTATTGCTCTCCTTGAATCTAAAATAAACCCATGTTAAAATGTAACTAGCATTAAAATGATTTATTGTTTTTTTTTTTTTTCACGTTATGCTGTAACTTACCCACCCTCTACAGTTCTAATTTTTGTATTTTTGTTTCCGGCTGTCTCATAGTTCTAATACTTTAATATCTTATATGCGTAACCTATAATATTCCTTCCTATTGCTACATACCTACGTAATAACAGAGTCCCGTAACTCTAATTTTCCTAACCCCGATACATTTTCCATCCTGGTGGTTTGGATACTTAATAAATCGAGGCCGTTGTAATTATAATATATCTATCCCTAGTTTAAATGTTTTTTTTATCCATCCGTAACAGTACTTAATTTTCAAGTTTACCTGTCTAGTAGTATTTATAAAGAATAGCTCGATCAGCATTATTCATCATTATTATGTCAATTGTCTTGGGCAAGTGGTTTTTATTTTTTTGAGGACCTTATAAAATACAATCAGGAGGAGAGTCGTTACTGTAAAAGGTCGACGTCACTTATTTAAATACTGATGCTCTCTGGCAAGATTTGAACTCATATCCCAATTCTGAGGTGTTACTATTCTGATAAACACCCGAGATTATAAATGGTCCATTTCTCCTTTTTTTAGCTAATAAAGCAACTACTGTTACTTTCTTTGCTATGAATACCATGCTTATCTCCTTGTTGTGTATGATTTAAATTTCAGTATCTCAGTGATGATTGCTTTCCGCCATTTGTATGTGATATAAATATGAAGTTCCAATAAATATGATTCCTTACACAATTACATGCCTTCTCCAAACAATACATAGCATTGTATCATTGGTATTGATTACTGGATGTGTTTCCTGATCTTGTTCAACAGATCAGTAAACACGATCGTTTTGAGATCAAACTCAGTTTTATTTTGTAGCAGATTGAGCCGGAGTGAAATTACTGTATTTATTGACCAATTATGTTTTCCGAGTGAATAGGTTATAAGTTATAGATGTTGAAAAAATCCAACACTTAATAATTCATTTGTAATAAATTTATATATATATATATATATATATATATATATATATATATATATATATATGGTATACTATAATATTTATGTAATTAAAGTGAGTATACTCTATTTTGTTAATGACCTTTAACTTATTACTTTCATTTACTTCAATATTTTTATTCAATTGCACGAAATCAATAATACACAGAGGTAATATAGTTGCTATTAGACTGAGGTAAGATTTTTCGTAAGTTAATATAGATTATTCCGCTACATATAACTAACTAAACTACCTTTGTCCACATATATAGGCTACTAAACCTTATTCAAAGTACGCCAATAGTTGAAAAAACTCTTTAGTTTAGATAAACACAAGATAGATTCCATCGAAGAATTCATCAAATGACAGTAATTTCTCTAATACCAGAGACATTGAACTACTAATTTAACTAGGGTTATTTGTAGATAGAATTATGCAAACGTAAGATTAGAAATGTCAGTAATTGCAACGCTACCTGTCTCATTTAAACATTATTCACGAATTTCTATGAAATATCTTCCAGTTAAAGTCAACAACGAAAAATCATAACGAAACAACGAAATTCATGTATTGCGGTTATATTGAGGTTGAGTGGTAGAGAGAGGACTGATAGCTCTAACTCCGCCTCTTCCATAATAGCGTTTTTTCATAAAAAAATACCGGAATTGGAAAATGGAGAACGCCTCACTACGAGTATGTTAGGATAGATTATTCCAAGACAGAGGTATGAGGAGGTGGAAGCAGATATGAATGTATTTGTTCTAGCTAATCAGGAAATGTACCGATGCGAAGCGTTTGTGATCGTGTATTGAGTCGATAACTACTAAGACTGACATCAACTTTGGATAGGTCTAATGCAGGATAAACCGTGGAAGTCACAATGTGTTTTGTGCTATGCTTATCTTAAGATGAATCGCAAGGAACGAGACAAAAGGGTTTAAGGATTTTGTTTTCTATGATTGGTGCAGAATGGACCTCCAGATTTTCAGGAAATCCTTTCTTGACAGAATATTATACACATACTTTGGATAAACCAATAATATAAAATAAATTTACTTAAAAAAACTAATTATCGTAGAGTTATGAACGAGTTTAGATTGGTTTGATTATAACCACTAAGCTAAGTTCGTTGCCACAGCTTGAGCTTAAGTTTGTGAGTGATGAAATAAGCTAATAAAATTACTTAAGCACAGGAGTAAAGTCTTAGCTTGCAGAAGCGTTGTGCGATCAAATCTTTTATGGATATTTGAGCTAGCCATTCAATTCATTTCAAAAGTCCTGTTATTTACCAAAATCACCGGCTAGTTAGGTTCACGCGAACCAAATGATGACAGTAGCGCATATATAAACTTTCTTCAGGTATAAAAATCCCTTTAAGATTAAGCATGTACTAAAATTAAAATTTAATGGGTGTGTAATGGTTAACTTGTAGTTGTTATGGTGCATAAAGTAAGCTGTACTTCATATAAAAAAATACTGAAACCTACATTTGAGAATCAAGAGTTATTGATGCACGTACAAACAAAATAATGGAACAGACTGTGCACTGAATATCACTTTCACAACCCACCAGAGATTACGAACGGCTGAGGCAAAAGTGATAAAAACAATCCCAATACCTTCGGCAGCTCAGGCTTACGATTTTGTTTTTGGTCTTAGTTTTTAAAGTGTGTTCAAGTATAGAAGTAACCTTGCTTCAAACCTTCGGTAGCTCAGGCATTACGATTTCGTTTTTGATCTTAGTTTTCTTAGTGTGTGTTCAAGTATATAAGTAACCTTGCTTCAAAAAGGGACTGACCTAGCGGTTGATCTAATTATTTAATATATAAATCCTGAAATATTTTACATATGAGAACCATAATGCATAAAAGTGGGTCTTTTTTAACTTTGCTCATGGTAGTATTTTATAACCAAAGACAAGTAGGATCAAAGAGGTATCGTTTTATAAAACGATAAATTATACTATAGCAATAAAAAACTTTACAATAAACTTAAGAATAGTGATGAATGTCAGATTTACTGATATAAAAGTGGTTTTCTGCCCAATACAGTGAAATAAATTTTTTTAACGTTGTATTATGTTGATTTAATTCCACTTAATGCAATAGTCTTAGACCATCAAAAATTATGGAAGGAGAAAATTACACCAATGCATTACCATCTTATTTGTAAGCGTGATTATTTTTTGTTAAGAAAAATTGCATTGTCTGCTACAGTGCAAATATTTTCTCAAGTTATTTGAATTACGATTGACGAAATTTGAGTATATAAAAACTCTGCATCACTTAGATTATCAGGGTACTGAAGTCCAATTAACTAGAAATAATAAAAGGAATGTCTTCTAGGAAACTTATTTGTTTAATCGTAACTTATGTTGTTTTACCACCATTCTAGCTGATACAAACATCATGTTTACAAGCATTTATGAGCATGGGCCTCTTCTGGACTCAATTTACTCTCTGACTATATATTTAGAGTAAAAGTTAAAATGCCTAAAAATCAATATTTTTGACATTTATTTGAGCTATAATTATTTATTATGTATAAATCATGTTCAAATCATGCATTTAAGATCCAGTTCTACTTCGTTGTATAGAATATACATATTTACCTTTAATAGTGGGTCTAATAACCCACTTTATTGTGCATAATTTACAAGGACTCTAATAATTGTAATAATATTCTGACGTTTTGTTTCAGCATATAGATTTACTTTACGTACTCAATGGGACAAACTTCAGTACCGTAAGTCTTTGAAACATGTCAGATATAAGTTTTCACGCCATTCTGAAACAACTGTTTTGGTCACATGTCTAGATTGTTACAGGATTATGCCATACGTTTGAAAGAGAAATAGGCAACTTATTTGTATCATATTTGTGATGTGAGAGTTTTGTTCTGATTATTTTCAGGTGGCCTCGGTCCTACGTTGATCCGACGTCCTCTCTGTGACACTTCTCATCATATAACACTTCTTCACGTGTGTTGCAAAACACGCAAAGTATGAAAGTTGGTTGAATGGAAAAAAAGTGTGAATGAGTGAGTGCGTGTAGAACTTCATTTAACTACGACAAATAATTCTTCACTACACAACACTTTCAGGTATACTATATTTTATCTCATCGTATAACACTTAAGTTTACACATTGTTGTATGAATTAATGTTTACCAACACATTCTGTCAATATATATTTTCAGTAAGGTAGCTTAAACAAATTACTTTTTGCGAACACCATCTGTTAAAAAGTTCATAGGATATCAACTCCAATGTTTTATTAAATATAGTACATGTTTTGTTTTCTGATTGTTCCAGGGTGATGCGGTCTATGTGGCAGGAGGTCGCCCCACTCACACTAATACACACACTACACATACACTAGGTAATGTATTGTTCTACTTAAAATATTTAGTTAATTTGACTACAATGGTTGATTCAGAATGGCACGATATTACTAATTTTTAGAGCATATCTACTTGATAAAATTTAACAGACTTAGTGTAATAATTTTAATTATTCTTTTTAGAATTATTAGGCTATATGAGTTGAAGAGTTTACGAATTAATTAATAATCCTAGAGGGAAAGTGTATCCTTTTGTGTTTTGTTGTAATGTTTCCCTAGCGTTTCTGTGTTTGCAAACTGGGAGCTCGTAACGATTGTGTTCGTTTATGAGTCGTAACTATTGTGACGTGTGCACGTGTGTACTCGTGTGAGCGTTCCCTTTCGTCTCTACTCACTTCTAGAAACCAAGGGAATTCGGAAGGTTAGGCTGCAGTGGAAAGGTGACTGTAGCCATTTCCAATCAGACTTTAAGATTAAACGTATACTAAAATGTACTTGAATTTCTTAATTTCTTTTTGTTTTAAACTTAAATTAAACAGAATAAAAATTAAAGTATTGGTCAAACCAAAATGTCAAGGAGATTGTAAAACACATGTAAGTTTTACAAATTTTAAATCCAGAATTAATTATAATATAATTAATGTTGCTAAAAATAATTTCAAGTGCATACATAAAGAATAGGATTAGTTGATTACGAGCGGGTGAAACCACTGGGAAAATAATATTAAACTTTTGGTATGGAAAATCATTTTTTTAACTTATGATTTTCATCTAAGCTCAAACATTATTTAGACTTATAAATAAACTTCATTGCTAAATGTTAATTTTGAATGCTGACCAATAAGGATAAATTGTTTTTTTATATTTTTTAAAATAGAAGTTTTTTATCTAGGAAAAGATTGCTAATCGTCTCGAAATTATTTAAAATGTTTTAAAATAATAATATTTCTGTTCCACGATTAATATAAATGACTAAACAGCTAAATATGTAAATATTTAAAAAGTTAAAAACCGTAAAATGTATAAAAGTAATTATGAATGTAACTTACCACATGTGGGAAAGTCTAGAGCAGGTTCTGGCAACAAACAAAACTGGCTCTAATTTGGGGCATTAGCTCTTAACAAAGGGTTTTATTTATTAAATTTGCAAGCTCACAAAGTTTTGTTTTTCCCAGAATATTTCATTGTTTTGCAGCAAAAGCTGGAACACTCGTAGAAAATTTCTGATAATCAAGAAGGTAGGATAAGGAAAAAATCTATAAACTAATTATTTCATTGTCCAGTAATCATTGTATTATTTTCTATTGCAATTTATTCTTGTTTGTATTAATCAATAAATTGTAACCAAGGATTAGTTTAAATATCTCACAACCTACTGGTACCCAATTACATAATTACCAATATAGTATATTATTACTACCAATGTCTTATACTTGATATTTATTTTAAATAATATAACTTGTATTAATACTTTCAAAATCTCATTATGGGGAAATCGGCGTGTTACACTTTAAATTTTGCGTAATAATTAAATAAAGTGTTTTAAAATAAATGCAAATAATTAATAGATTTTTTAATTATTTATTAAAGATATTGGGTAGTAATTACATCACATAACTGTCTGAAACTAGAATTATTTATTAAATCACTAAATTTAATTGGTATAAATATTAATAATTGTCATTATTCAATGTGATACACTCAGGCTGTGTGCTGTTAAGGAATACAAGGTATAGTTACTACTTGTATTACGCAATAGTTCTCTCCATAAATTTTACTGCTCAAAACATTTAATTAAAATTGCAACATTTCTGGTGGTGTTATCGATGAATCAATTGCTACCATTTACAAAGTTTGCCTACTCGCTAACTTCGTATCATTTAACTGATAATATCTTCATTTCAATTTCCTGACTTTGATCACAAACTGATCTCAACAACAAAATGATTGGCATCTCGTAATGATCAATTTGAGATGCAAGTTATTCAGAAACAGTGATTTTACCTTTACTGGTACCTAACTCTATGAATCACATTATTTGAATACATGCAATTACAGTTGTATACTAACACTCCACACAGTTGGTTCATGAGCTCAAATATTAAGTATATTTATTTTTATGAAACTTTAATCATTTGTATCATGTTTTCATTTATTTATGTTTTGATTTGTAGATAATAAGTATTAATACGTTTAATTAAATCAAATAGTATTTACATGAACCAAAACTTGTAGTATTTCTAGTTCTTAACAACTTACTATTATTATATGTTAGGGAAAAACTTCCTTTTCTAAATGTTTTATGTAAGTTTGTTTATCTGTGAAAGTTGAAGTAACCTCCATGTCCCATTCCCTTACTGCAAAGTCTAAAACCTGACTGGTCACGTGGTATGCTGTAGACTATGTCCGTTTGAAGAAATCTAGCAAGGCAAGATTTTACGGTAATTTCATTATTTTTAACGCACTAGAATCACGAAGGTGGTGAAATAGCGGACTAACCAAATGTTAAAAAACCATCCTAACTAGCCGGTGTCGAAGACATTCAGAACTTCCAGTACTCCCGACAATAAGGTGAGTTCTTATTTGTTTACCTATTACATCGTTTCAACATCAGATATTACAAAACTACAAAATAGTTCTGTCTGTATTACGGTACATTTGTATCTAGATGAAGAGGCGTTCTCATTGTCTCATTTGGTGCAACTGAGTCGAAATTAATTTTATTTCCAAACTTCTGTACATACAAAGTAATTAAATTTTACAGCATATAAAGCAACGTCTATGCGTGCTATTCAGTTTTAATTACATTTTTACTGATAAAAATAATCGCATAGTAATAAAATAAGAAATATTTTATACAAATAAAAAAATATAAACGTTGTTATAAACAAATAAAATAAAATTATGTTTTACAGTCTACACAAAAATATACATTATTTAATTTTAGTTACCTATTAATGAAATTGTATCTAATTTTTAATGATACGATATGAATTAAATACTAGCAAGCATTTAATACAGTGGGGTAAAACTATTTCTTACAAATATGAAAAAACTAATATTATATTAACACAGAGACAACGTTTAATGATTGCGGAAATCGATAACTATATCGGTAATGTCAGTAACTGAAATACATTCTTTGTATTTATTGTTAGTGGTAAGGGGGGTGTGGGGAACAGGAGGTCCCAGGCAGTAACCAGCAGATTGAAGCCACTGACGGGGTTGTCCTGCAGGTCCCTTATTACTGAGGGCAAGTGCGCTTACATTGTGTAGGTGACATAGCAAGCGTTCGAAAGGTTAATAGACTACATTAAATATCGCACAGCATTTATTGCAAATTATCTGTGAGGATGGTAACTTTAGGAGAGTAGGTGTAGACCAGTACAGTAATAATACATTTTTGCCTAATTGTAAATATATTAGTTTTAAGATTAAACGAGTAGGTGAAGAATGTCTTTGTTTATTGAGAGTTATTATAAAACTCATTGCATCAAACTGTCTTGGTCTTGCTGTATCTATTGAAACTGACTTGGACTCAAAATTACAAGCGGCAGAAAGGGAAGGTGAAATAGAGAAAAAATTTACATACGGTATATCCCTAACTACCTTAACTGTGTTGCATGCATTCGATTCTGTTAATTTTTAATTTAGTAAATAAAGCTTTTAATATACTCTCATAGCTATGTATAGTAGGAAAATAAGAAAAATATAACTAACATATAAATGGAACATTTAACATTGAAAGATATTGTTAAGAGATTAGGATTGTTCTGGACATTTGCTATCGTTCAGGGAAACAAAAAAATCAGTAACATTACGTTAGAGATCTGCAATCTGCAATCTTGAGATAAATAAATAAAGTAATAAATAAAATACAAACTAGGTAAAAATAAACAAATCATACCAAAGTGTTATGGCACGCCTAAGTCAGGAATCACATTCACCATGTCGTGTGTTAATTTCTCTAACTATATAGGTAACATGCACTTAATGTAAACTATACACAATACCAATCATTAAAACTGAACTACAGAATACATGTAACAATGCGTCTGCAATCATCTACCAACCACTTTCGACTAAACAGATTCCAATAGCAAATGGCAATCGTCACGGCAGAAAGAAACAAGATGGCTGAAATAGAAAGGAGGGGAACAGGAATGGGCCGTTTTTATTATTATTGGTTCATGCTAGATAAACTTCTTAAAACCATGAGGAGTCACAATCCTCATTGGTTTATATCTGATCCGTTGGATACATTTGTTTTTCTTTTTAGTTCATGTTTTAGAATTGGCAACCAAAGCGACCTAATCTCGACTGATTTTTTTAATATGCCAATCAATAGGGTTTTTGAGAATTCTATACAAACTAAAAGTATCACTCTTGTTAAGCTTGTCCAGATTCCATGTAGAATTATATTAATTCTTTAAAATTATCTACATATTCAGAGAAAGATATATTATTATATTTATATTTTCGTCATCGGAATAGAATGAATGTTATGACTTAATAGTTATTATTAAATGTACAATACAATAATTAAAGAAAGTAATGTCGTATTGTTATTAGCTACAAAATCGTTAAATTTTTTTACCAACCTAAATGGAAGACATAAATATTTAGTTCAAATACTTAAAAATTAAATCTCTCTCTCTCTTTCCCTCTCTCTATTTAATAAAACATAGAATATATTCCCCTACAAAGCGAGACATTGTTCAATGTGTGAAAACCTAGAGGCAGTTTAATTACAAATGCCAGTATCTTTTGGAAGGAGTTTTCTGAATAACGCTTTTGAAATGAAATATTGCCTCCATTCGAGAAGTGGTCTTTTCTCTAGACTGTCAGAAACAGGCTTGTGTTAATGGATTCTTTAGAAACGTATCAAGAGTCTCTAAATCTGTTTACAAACACTTAGTGGTGTGGTAACACCCATTAATAGAAATTCTAGAAATATCTTAAATGTTTATTTTAATATTCTGTCATATAAATATTCATTAAAAGATAGGAACACTCCACATTTGTCTTATTTGTTAAATAATTTTTTTTATTAAAATTTGCCGTTCAACTCGTTTTGTTTGACGTAGTCCGTGGATTTAAAAAACCTTTTAAGATTGCATTGTGTAAGTTTTTTATTTTAACTCTTTTATTTTATGTTTTACTTATTATTATGGTTACCTTTAAACCATGTTAAATTGTTCGCGAACACTCAGCTAAAACACAAGTAGTAACATAGACCACCATCGAACTTAAAATCCTTTATATTTAGGAAACTTGATGCAACATAATAATTCTATAGGACAGTAGGTTATTGAGACAGACAGACAAATATACAAAACCTTTTCCTCAGCCCTCGAGTGGTAGGGTTCTCTAACGCTCAACCAACGAGAGCTTTGTAAATGGGAATATCCCCTCAACGGCGATCATCTTTGTTCTGAATCGATTGGGTTCAAAACCACCCCTGTCTGTGAGAAGTACTAATATTTATTATTAAAGGGCTTGCACATAAAATCACATCGATTACCCATTACTAATTGTCAACTGAAACAAGCTTGACGTATATATTATTAAGCATTTAACATAAAACAGATTTAAACGTTTTGTAAAAGCATTAATTAAAATTGACGTGAGATTGTTTTCGAGTTTGAAGATATTGTATTGTTGCACCTGTCACGAAAGAATGAACACAAAGTAGGTTTCTAAAATTTACGTCAACTAAGTAGATTTTACAATTTGTGGCAGTAGTATTTTTATATTACCTAAAGTATCTCATACTAATGAAGACTAATAGAGTATATGTGGAAAAAGCATTTGAAAACAGCCTGAAATTATTAATTTGTTTCAAAAGACCCTTTGTTAATAAATCTTTAAATGGAAATAAAAAATAAAAATAATCTTAAAAAATAATCACCTATTTGCATGTAAAACCACTTAATTGATTCAACATTACCTTTAAAATCGTGTCGTTCTCCGTCTGTCTGTCCGTCTATGTAGAAAGGTCCTTTTGGTAGAAAGTTCATAGAGAAATTAAACTTGGTTCTGGGTTCCTCTTGTTCCCAGAAAGGATTCTATTAATGTTGGCGTCATAAGGTAAATGGTAGTCCAGCTATATGTGAGACTAGATAGTTCTCTAGTTTCATAGTATTGCGTCCTTGAATACTCCATGACACCGGTTTCTCTTCATAGTTATTGTTACTTAAATTTAATTTTACATCCGTAAAATTATCAGCTGTATAGCAGACTATATGTGTGATCTGCAGTATAAAGAAATTGGCAATATGGAGACCATAGATAAATTTCTTTATGAAGCTAATCAATCTGGTTCAAATGTTTCTAGAGTAAATTTAGAACAAGTAAATAAAGAGATATAAAACACATTTTTTCTGGACTAAAGAAAATTGAGTGTCATTCACCAATTTGCTTTATGCAGTTTGATTTGTGGAGTAAGTGTTTAACAATAACTAAGCGCTATTAATAGGCCTAAATTGAAGTGGCCAGCTAGTTACGTCACGCTTTGGCAAGAGTGGAAAGTGGACGGTTTACCGAGATTGGATTTCCAGCGGCAATTCATTTAGAAACTAATTGACTAAAATTAAATATATTTGACTGCAATCAACATATTCCGGGTATTTTCCGAGTGCTGCTAACTACTGTAAATACAGTTGTATTAAAGTTGAATTTTTAACTCGTATTCTACTAAAATTACATTTATTTTTAATTAATTTTCTAGTCAAATCATTGCTAATTAACACTTGTTAAAATTAAAAAAAACTATTTACGTATTGTATCTAATTCTTCACCCATAACCATTCTAATTGACTCCTAAAAGAAATGTTTTGTCGATTTCCTTGCAAGTATACATTAAGAAAAAAGAACAATGACACAGTTCAACGTTTTGTGCAATACGTCTTATACTAATATGATTCAATGTTCGTGTGAAGAAAGTGTTTCGTAATACTGTAGTATTATAAATTTTCATAAGTTATTTTATGATCTTTAGTAATAAATATCAACCACTTAATCAATATAATGTTACTATTGTATAAGTTCTCCTAATAAACTCTTTCTTTTTCAGATATTTTAAAATCGGCCTAATTTATGACATGAATATAATTAGAAAATTTCAAAGTACTATTAATGACGCGATAAAAAACTAATGTAGTTTACATGCTACGTGACAAAATAATTTTTATCTATACAATTCGTTAAGAAATGTGGACGTTTTGAATAAAAACGTGTCTCTCAAATGTGGCGCGCGTTATAAACGTTCATAGACAGTGATGTTAAAAGAGGAACCTAAAACATTATTAAATAATTTCTTTTACAGGCTAATCTCAATTATGACTTTATTCCGCCGACTTTTTTCTTGGACTATTATCAAACAGAACAAGAGGACAGTTGTCCAGTACAAGGTAGATATTACTGATAAAGTCTTATGATCACACACATGATTTGAACCTGCGTTGTACCTTTTCAGCTTCAAAATCCGATGCATTGTAGACGCATCAGTTATCAACAATATACCTATATTGAGATCTATCTTTGCTTTTGATTATTTGAAAATGATGACACTTTTATAGGGCAAGAAGAAAAATTTAATCCCATTAAATTAAAACAAAACACATCCACATGCTTAGTTCAGTATATAAAGAAACACTACTATTGACTTGGTGTTGTTCGGAGCCTTGATACTTTGTAGTAAAAACAACTTGTTGTGATAACAGCTACACATGTTAACGGTAAACTAAAAGCTATGTGTTTCTTCAACGTAAGCACGTCAAAACGTTAGAGTGTCAAAGTTTCCTAATCCAAGCAGGATTATCGCACAAGAAGATTGAAGGACAATATCGTCACCTCGCGCAGTAAAATGAATCCCTACTTCCGCCAAAGTTCTTCAGTAAACCCTGGTTTCCCGAAGGTATGGATTGCGTATGTAACGTTCGTAATTTTGTATGATTATCTTTGCATACCATATTTACTTTTAAATGTAGGATCGTTTGACGTAGTATCAAACTAGATAGTTTTTTATGTTATGTTTCATAATAAACGATCATGCAATTTAATTACCGAAAAAAGATTTAATAGTTTAATTTAATTTAAATGTAGATAATTTAAGAATTATGAAATGATTCGATAAGATTAAGAAGGTCACAGAAGCTAAGAACTTTCACAGTCCGGAATCTTAATAATTGAGAGAGCTTCCAGAAGCCGGATGTTGCAGAGGTTGGGCGCTGCCGGAAGCTGGATATTACAAAGGCCGAATTCCCTACAAGACCGTAGCTAAAACAGATATGAATCTAAGAATGTATCACCGTGAATTAATTTTTCAATTTCAGGAGCTTTCGAAATCAGATAATTCAGTTTTTGTACCTTTATTTAGGGTATGTAACTTAGTAATTAACTAGGAGTTGAAAATATTTATGTTTTTAAAGACTTGTCATTATAGTCTGTTTTTATTTTCGAAGATAAAAAAAGGAATTCACATTGATGTACCCAAGGAAAGTATTCAAACAATGCTTCGTTAAAAAAAAGTTACGTCCAGTAATCTATACAATCCATTACAATGATACTATTTATTCTTAAGACGGAGAAATTCCTGTAGTCTACTCAATCCTATTGATGCATGATGTAAACTTAATACAAGATATGCCTAGACTTCGGGCAGCCAGCTCCAGATTATATCCAATTTTCATAGTGATGGGGACGAACAGAGCTCTTTCTGGAAGTGTAAAATATCCAAGCTGAACTGAATTTATCTTATAACGTTAGTAAAATTGGTCCGTGCTTTATTTTTAGACTGAGTACGTGACAAACCGCTTCAAACCCAGAGTCTGTGTAACTTACGATACGAAAAATTCCAACCTACATTGTTGCTGGTCTGAGTACGTTACAAACTGCTACAACTTCAGTGGCTGTATAACTTACATTAACTAGACATTCAAGGATTCCACATTCACTAAATCTCACTAACGTGAGACACAAATGATTCTCCATAACGTCTCACAACAAGGTAGAGAGGGAAACTGTTACTTCGCCTCGCTTGTTACAAACGAGCAGATTTGTTTACGTAATAATGCTGTATGTTTGCTTTTACAAATGGCTGCAATAAATTTCAGCTTTCACATTGTTATAAGGTATTGTCACTTAGAAGCGTTTAAGCCTTTACTGTACTGTATTTTATTTAAAAGTTTATTTAATATATATGTCGGACTTATTTGTATTTAATATATTTGATAGCGTTGTAAAAATTCAATTGAAAAAATTTAATGCTTGATCTGCTACCCCTTGATTAACGTGTTACACATCCAAAATATACTAAATACTGTCTAGTAGGTCCCAGTACAATATTTTAAAAAAAAGAAATAAATACAAATTCTTTTAACAAAATCTAAATAAAAATAAATATCTAAGTTTGGATATTAGCTCATTTGCTAAATATGTATTATTAATTAAAATAATATTACTAATTAATAAAAGTCCATGGGGGTGGAAATTAAAGGGAAAGCAGCGTAAATAAAGTCCCATCCTTAACATAGTGAAATATTAGTATGATATTACGTCTAGCTGATGGTTAGGATGTTTTATAGACTGGTTGGTATGATACAATAAATTATATATTGAACTCTAATTAAGAATAAAACTGCATGTTATGTTTATAGTTTTTTAACATTCGTTATATTACTTATTCAGTATTTAAAGATTTAAATACTAAAGTTTAATATTTTAACTATTAGTTATAGTATTTTGTAAATTTAAATTGTGTGTGGTATATAATTTTCTGCATTGTAAGAATTTAAAATAATGAATAATGCAGCATATGATATATACTTAAAATATGAGGGTGTATATGCCCGAAATTATGTTATCAAACAATAACGTATTATAACCATAACATTTTGTTTGAATATAGAAAATTAGTTTTATGCAATGAATAAGCAATTTAGTTGGTTTTGTGGTATTCCGGCTATTTTTACTTAAACGAAAGTATATGCTAAATACATACACATTTCGTTCATTTTAGATCAAAATAATTTTCAAAATATATTGGAAAACTTGTAGGACTAAAAGACTTTAAAAATTCTGAATGTATATAGAAATACAGAAATAATTAAGAATCCTGTAAGAATTCTCTCCGTAATAAATTGTAATACTGTGAATTTATATTTTTCTACGGTAATTAAGTAATGGCATTAACATTAACTGCGTTTTAGTAATGAAATATACATATATTGTTAATACATTATATGCTATTTCTATAATAGGTTACTTTTTGTAGAGTGATCTGTTTTCCTGGCCGTCAAATTTTGTATATTTATCAGCGACATTTTATCAATATGGACACCTGTAACCTACACAGGACTTTTAGCTTAGATCACATAATTTACTCCGCCTTTAAAATAATTTTTTCACGAATTATGTCGTTAAATAGTGTTATTTCTATAACTATAAAGTTTACATAATTATAGTCCGAACAACATTAATAAAACTGTATAAATAATGAATTTATACAGTAATCTAAATATAAATGTGTTCATTTAAATCTGTCATTGCATTATCGTTTGCTTCATTAATTAAAAAAAATGTAAGTAGTCAAGACTGGATAAAGAAAAATACAACTTTGGTACATACATACTTAGATTCCATTCAGCTTGTATCAGCTTATACTACTCCTATTTTCTCAACTAAATTTAAATGTTATAATTATTGTTTTTTTTTTTCATTTTATTCAATTGTGGGTTTATCAAGTAACTTAATTAACATAGTAAATACTCACTTGTTTTCATAAAAATTATCTATTTTATTATTGAAAACCTCTAATTAATCTACATAGCTGCTTTTAAAAGTCATATAGCCTGAATATATTCTGCAGCACCAAACTCAACACTTAGTTTCAGTAAGCAATAACTGATTGCGTAAGTAATAAACGATGCAGACATTGTTTTATCTTTCAATATGACGAGCTGCACAAAATTGCCCATAAGCCTCTAACTCCACTCCATCTTCTCCAAAGTTCTTGGAACAACGCTTATAAAGTTACACAAGCCATTCAAAGCTTATGTAACTTGTACGTTATGAGTTAGTAAGGATTATACCGCTGCAGGCAAGTTATTGCGTACGGCAGCGGCATATATTTGCACACTCATTGTTTAAAGAAAATTTATAATAGGCGATACCGGTATTGAAAGATACGATTGTCATCCTAGGATTATACGATGATTCACAGATTTTCATGAAAATCGCCCAGCCTCCAATTTTCTATTAATATCAATGAATTATTTTTATTATTTGCTATTTAAAAATTAATGCAAGTGCAAAGAGGTCTCTTCAATGAATGGTGACACATTATTACACAAATAGAAGTTATTTTACCAATTTATAAGTTTTGTTATAGTTATGATAACGTGGTCCAATGATTTCTACTTCATTGTACACTGTTGAGCACGAAATTGAATACAAGTATTTATTATTATATTACGTAATATTATGATTAAAATATGCAAATTATTAAATTGAAATACAAGTCCACACCTGAGAGTTTCGTAATACAAAGTGGTTTAGGGATTTAAAAATTGTCAAAAAATTAAAATTCGTAAAAGGTATACTAAACGTTTATTATTTCAATGCAAAGCAAAATTCTATACAAAACGCAATAGTAGTTTAGTTAAAAAAAACTGTAGGAAATATTGTTGGCATGAAAGAATGTTAAGTCTGAAAAGCCGGAAACTTAATTATTTTAATTAATATATAAATCATATTTCAAAGCCTTTTTGATTAGAGGAAAACATGTTTTATAACTCTGCAATAATAAAGAATTTACTTTCAATATAGTATTTGAACTCGCTATAAAGATGATTATATGTCACTTCACCAAATTATGTAGAAATCATTGTGAACTGTGGAGATGTTACTTTGGACGCACCTTATGTCTGCAACAGGCATTCTAGTCACGTCCTCATTCAACAGCTTGTGTCGTAAAATGAGAAACTAACCTCAATCAATCACTTTAACCTACGATCCTTCTGTTTTGGTGCTTTAAATCGGTTCTTAAGGACGACTTGACAGAAGAGAGAGCAATTATTGGTGGCACGTGACAGCCATAAGCATCACCATATGTTAAAACAAACCTTTATAAATCAATTGTATTATACCCATTCATGCGATAAATATTCAAATTTTCCTATGACTTATCTTAATTCTGCTTAAGGCTAAGTATTTTGAATGTCTAAAACAGTCAATTGGGGCATATTCTTATAGGTTCTGTTAATTAATTTGAAACAAAATCTTTGCTCTCTTACCTCGCAAAGGAGTATTTACTTCTAGCGTAACCTTTTCACCGCGTATTAATATATCAACACTGTTCCAAAATTTAAATTTTTTTACCCAAAATAAAATTTTTTTCTACAATTATTAAACATTATTATTTTGGTTCCTTGAGATGTTATACACATGTTTTAGTAAAAAAAAACGCTAAATTAAAATTTATCAAAAGATTTGTTTTAAAGAAATATTAAATTGTATACGTTGATGTGTAATCTGAATGAACTTTATATCATAGTTTAATTGTGCATATACTCATATATGATATTGTGTAGCAAGTAATTTGTACATAATAATATAAATTTACCAGTAAAGCGGAAAATGTGGTGATTCGCACGAGGCGCAGAAGTAGCAGGGAGCCATTGTCTCCCAACATTCACTTTTATACATTTAGATTTATTTACACAAAGTTAAAACTATTCATTTTTCAATTTACATTTTTAATCATTTCAAGTAATAAGTCACAATAAATGCAAGTTAGTAGGCCTAAACAAAAAACAAAAAATGCAAAAATCTTTTCCAATATGGAAACATTCTCTTTTAGCCTTACAAGATTGTATTGGCAAAAAAGCAGATTGTCTTGATTTGCTAAAAAAAGCAATTGCAAGTTTTCTTATAAATCTTTATAGAGTGATAAACTTCAAAACAAGAAACTATGCACAGGGGTGGATCATCCTGGTAAGTTTTACAAAAATATGATGTTTGCTTTCTTTTACACGTGTACACGTGCCTTTCCCTTTTTTGGTGCAGCTTGATGGTAGGATACTACAGACAGCACAGTTGGGTTTGTGGTTTTTATCTCCATATTGGCTGATAAAATGGATTCTCCCTGATAGTCTGTCATCAAGAGGGTTGCTCAATTTTCGACCCCGTCGGATTTCAGTTCTAGGTTCCCATGCGCTTAGTAACCCGTCAATAACCTGTTCTCGAAACGTTTTGTGAGTTAGAGATCTTACACCATTTTTCATATTATAAGCTATGCAGCTATTTATCAATCAAATTTCAATGACAAAATGCTATAGGCGATGGTACCATTTCATTGATTTATGGCCGAAAGGATACGAAGAATAAAACTTGTCAAATAAGTCTACTCCACCCATATTTTTGTTGTACAGTACTTTAATATTGGGCTTCGTGACTTCTCGTCTGCTGTCTTTGATCTGACGTCAATTAATTTTACTCCAGTGTCACCTACAGTAGAGAGCATGTTTACTTTTCCTGTATCTTGCCAAGAACATGCTATCATATCTTTAGATTCTCGGATCCATGTTGTTGGGAAGTCACCTTTATTTTTCTTCAAATTTTTCATTTCAACAGGCAACTTTTTTTGGTTTGCTCTTACCGTACCACATGCTCCAAACCCACTCAACTTAAGGTCGTTGAATAAACCAACACTAGAGTAGAAATTTTCCATGTATATGATTCTGTTAGTAGATTCAAAACCTAGTAGCAAATCTTTTCCAACTCTACTACCCAGGCCCTCACCTTTACTATCGGTTTCTTTCCCAGTATACACCTTGAATCTCAACAGAAATCTATTTGAAGAGTCACGGAGCGACCATACCTTGATTCCCCATTTTGTTGATGGCTTGCTTGGGAGATATTGTTTGAAGGATAGCCTACCTTTAAATTTAATCATACTTTCATCTATAGAAAGTGCTTCTCCAGGCTCATAGTTGTTTAGATATGTTTTAGAAACAAAATCTATCAAGGGCCTTATTTTGAACAGTGGATCATATCCAGTATTACCCTTTGACACCTGATTGCTATTGTCATTGAAATGGAAAAAGACTTGATTAGTTGATATTGGTCTCTAGAAAATATTTTGGAAAATGCCAGAGTTTTTGTCAGCCGAAAGCCGTCTTGAAAATATGATTCTTCGTTTGGCTTATGAGTGAGTCCCATTGAAATTTGCGTTGCTACAAAAGCTTTCACGTCCCTTTCATCAATTTCTTTTAGTTGATGTAGTCTAGAACGTTTGGGAATGTCAGTTGTGGCATCACAACATTGTATAGAATAAATATTTGTCTGTTCAGCTACAGGAATGAATTTATGAAATGATTCGGTTGGAGTTAGGTTTTCAAATATTACTTTAGGTGTATCACAAAGTGTAAATTTAAGTATTTTGTCTAATGCAATGTTAGAACCTATTTAAATTTCATCCCACAAGGTAACATTGTTTTGCTGAGATTTAGGCCTAGATGCTCTAGGCCTATTTCCATCTAATGGACGATCTATATCACTTTCAGAAGAATAGTCTACATTGCTATCACCTATTTCAAAATCTGAGTCTTCATTACCATGATTCAAATATTCATTAATCTCATCATCGGTTATTTGTTCCATTATTAAAAAGGATAACCATCAACAGGCAAGAAATTTGTAAAAACTATTGTCCCTGACTAGCCTACATACCTAACAACGACAGCGTTTTTGTTGTAAGATATTCACTACAGTAGGACAACAATTTTTAATGTTTAATGTTAAAACACTTACTTGCATTAAAATATTAAGCAATAACAACTAAACAATATGATGACAGTAACTCATAACAAATAACCAAACATAACCAATATTGAACGTTAGTAAACACGGCAAAAGCAGCAGACGCGATCCTGAACAACTGCCAACATCGTCATGTGACTAGTCTAGTTCAAATATTTGCCGCGCGGCTGCAGCACTTTACAGAAGGCAGTGAATATGGCGTTTACTCACTTGGGACTATAAATCTACTACACAGCCAACGGTCGCCAACTTTTTTGTATTTTCTAGAAATTAAATTTTTGATAGAAATTCAATATTTCTTCTGCCGGTAGTAAAGGCAGTTGGATTAGAGAAATTTGGATCAGAATGTCATACACCCCTACAACTAGATGTTTTTCTGTGTATTTATTAATATAATTGGATTGCACAATAGTGGTTAATACGCATTCTTGCCTGTTTTAATACATGTTTGCTTGAGGAAATTTTTTCAAGAAATTAAATATATTCCTTCACATTTTTTGTAAAGCACTCTGTATACTCACAAGACTTTACATGTATCACAAATATTTACCGTAATTTATTCACATAAATATTGGTAAATAAAAATAGGTATTGGATAGTATAAATATATACAATCTTGTCCAATAATGAATTGCATTACCTTTCATTTATTAATACATTTCTATAAAATTTAATGAAAAATTCGGATACGTTTAGTTTACATTCATGTATATTTTATTTTTATGTTTTAAACCTTAGAAATAACGTTCACACTACTTTCACAGTGTCAGAAACAGGTGATGTAACAAATGGAACTAGCTAGTGGAAGTAATATACACTAATTGCATTTTAAGTAAGGAATACTGAGTGTTATATCAATATTATTAATTAAACTAATAAATAGCATTCAAATAAGGCATACATGTTTATTTATCTGGTTTTACGTCTTGACCAGTTTTAACATCACTAACTGTAAAGTGAAAATATTATTAATGAAAATAAAGAAATACCATCATACTCCTAAAACCTGATATTGGATTTATCAAAGCCTAACCTAAACCTTGATAAATCCAGCCTAATCTAAACCTTACTCAAAATTGTTATAAATAAATTTTGCAGTTTTCATTTAAGGATTAGGCCTAGTTATTTTTGGTTAAAGACACAAGTTTTTGTAGTTATTATTCTCAACAAAATAATATTGTGTAACAATTCACAAAAGTTTTTTGTTTCATCACATTATGAACACCAAGGAAAATTATTAAATTAAACGTAAATATTTTGCAACAGATTTGGACGAAAAGGAAGTTACAGAAAGATAATTAAATCTGAAGAAGTTCAAGGGACGCTTTGCATTTAAACAGAAGTGACACGAGGGCTCAAGCATACGTCAACTTGTCCCAAGCTTTGAAAACAATCGTTAATAGCTCATTTATTACTGTTTATGTCAATCATTAAAACTACTTAACAAAAAGTATGTATGCTTAATATATGATCAAACATTCCAATAAATGACAAACTTTTATTTTTGTGGAGCCTTTCGTGCTCAATGAACACATCGTCAGACCCACCTTTCGTATTCATTGAGCACGAAAGCCCTCACAAAAATAAAAATTTGTCATTGATTGGAGTGTTTGATCATAATATTAAGCATTTAGTTGACAATAAGAAGAAGCTGTTAAAATGTAAAAAGTATGTATTTATTATTCATAATTCGTATGATTTTTTCTATACGCAAACGTCGCTCTTGTTGCTCGTCATTTCCAGTAGCTACACGCTGTGCTACAGACTGCCTCATATCTTACAGACGTCGCTCTTGTTGCTCGTCATTTCCAGTAGCTACACGCTGTGCTACAGACTGCCTCATATCTTACAGACGTCGCTCTTGTTGCTCGTCATTTCCAGTAGCTACACGCTGTGCTACAGACTGCCTCATATCTTACAGACGTCGCTCTTGTTGCTCGTCATTTCCAGTAGCTACACGCTGTGCTACAGACTGCCTCATATCTTGCAGACGTCGCTCTTGTTGCTCGTCATTTCCAGTAGCTACACGCTGTGCTACAGACTGCCTCATATCTTACAGACGTCGCTCTTGTTGCTCGTCATTTCCAGTAGCTACACGCTGTGCTACAGACTGCCTCATATCTTACAGACGTCGCTCTTGTTGCTCGTCATTTCCAGTAGCTACACGCTGTGCTACAGACTGCCTCATATCTTACAGACGTCGCTCTTGTTGCTCGTCATTTCCAGTAGCTACACGCTGTGCTACAGACTGCCTCATAACTTGCAGACGTCGCTCTTATTGCTCGTTATTTTCAGTAACTACACGCTGTGATGCACGCTGCCGCAAACCTTGTAGACATCGATCTTGTTGCTCGTTATTTTCAGTAACTACACGCTGTGATGTACGCTGCCGCAAACCTTGTAGACATCGATCTTGTTGCTCGTTATTTTCAGTAAACTACACGCTGTGATGCACGCTGCCGCAAACCTTGTAGACATCGATCTTGTTGCTCGTTTATTTTCAGTAACTACACTCGCTGTGATGTACGCTGCCGCAAACCTTGTAGGACATCGATCTTGTTTGCTCGTTATTTTCAGTAGCTACACGCTGTGATGTACGCTGCCGCAAACCTTGTAGACATCGATCTTGTTGCTCGTTATTTTCAGTTGCTACACGCTATGATGCTCGCTGCCGCAAAACCTTGTAGACATCGATCTTGTTGCTCGTTATTTTCAGTAGCACACGCTGTGATGCACGCTGCCGCAAACCTTGTAGACATCGATCTTGTTGCTCGTTATTTTCAGTAGCTACACGCTGTGATGCACGCTGCCGCAAACCTTGTAGACATCGATCTTGTTGCTCGTTATTTTCAGTAGCTACACGCTGTGATGTACGCTGCCGCAAACCTTGTAGACATCGATCTTGTTGCTCGTTATTTTCAGTAGCTACACGCTGTGATGCACGCTGCCGCAAACCTTGTAGACATCGATCTTGTTGCTCGTTATTTTCAGTAGCTACACACGCTGTGATATACGCTGCCGCAAACCTTGTAGACAATCGATCTTGTTGCTCGTTATTTTCAGTAGCTACACGCTGTGATGTACGCTGCCGCAAACCTTGTAGACATCGATCTTGTTGCTCGTTATTTTCAGTAGCTACACGCTATGATGCACGCTGCCGGCAAACCTTGTAGACATCGATCTTGTTGCTCGTTATTTTCAGTAACTACACGCTGTGATGCACGCTGCCGCAAACCTTGTAGACATCGATTCTTGTTGCTCGTTATTTTCAGTAGCTACACGCTGTGATGCACGCTGCCGCAAACCTTGTAGACATCGATCTTGTTGCTTCGTTATTTTTCAGTAGCTACACGCTGTGATGTACGCTGCCGCAAACCTTGTAGACATCGATCTTGTTGCTCGCCGTTATTTTCAGTAGCTACACGCTGTGATGCACGCTGCCGCAAACCTTGTAGACATCGATCTTTGTTGCTCGTTATTTTCAGTAGCTACACGCTGTGATGTACGCTGCCGCAAACCTTGTAGACATCGATCTTGTTGCTCGTTATTTTCAGTAGCTACACGCTGTGATGTACGCTGCCGCAAACCTTGTAGACATCGATCTTGTTGCTCGTTATTTTCAGTAGCTACACGCTGTGTGATGTACGCTGCCGCAAACCTTGTAGACATCGATCTTGTTGCTCGTTATTTTTCAGTAGCTACACGCTGTGATGTACGCTGCCGCAAACCTTGTAGACATCGATCTTGTTGCTCGTTATTTTCATTAGCTACACGCTGTGATGCACGCTGCCGCAAACCTTGTAGACATCGATCTTGTTTGCTCGTTATTTTCAGTAGCTACACGCTGTGATGCACGCTGCCGCAAAAACCTTGTAGACATCGATCTTGTTGCTCGTTATTTTCAGTAACTACACGCTGTGATGTACGCTGCCGCAAACCTTGTAGACATCGATCTTTGTTGCTCGTTATTTTCAGTAACTACACGCTGTGATGTACGCTGCCGCCGCAAAACCTTGTAGACATCGATCTTGTTGCTCGTTATTTTCAGTAGCTACACGCTGTGATGTACCGCTGCCGCAAACCTTGTAGACATCGATCTTGTTGCTCGTTATTTTCAGTAGCTACACGCTGTGATGTACGCTGCCGCAAACCTTGTAGACATCGATCTTGTTGCTCGTTATTTTCAGTAGCTACACGCTGTGATGTACGCTGCCGCAAACCTTGTAGACATCGATCTTGTTGCTCGTTATTTTCAGTAACTACACGCTGTGATGTACGCTGCCGCAAACCTTGTAGACATCGATCTTGTTGCTCGTTATTTTCAGTAGCTACACGCTGTGATGCACGCTGCCGCAAACCTTGTAGACATCGATCTTGTTGCTCGTTATTTTCAGTAACTACACGCTGTGATGTACGCTGCCGCAAATCTTGTAGACTTCGAAACATCTGAATGATGAGACTTTTCTGTTTGTATGATGTTAAATAATGTTTGCTAGCATTTTAATTTAGCAGTACGTGTGAGATGAGTTATACGAAATAGATAAACGAATTACACAAAATTTCCTATCGGTTCGAACCTTCGTTAGTTTATAAAGGGATTTATATTTTTACTATTTGGTATTTCTGATTAAACATCAGCTGTGAGGATTTCCTTATTACTCTTTTTAAGATACCTCAGATGTTATTTACCAGATGTCATTTGAATAGATTGCATTTACTTCAAAATGTAATTAAAGAAATAAATAATAATATATATAAAAAATTTACTTTGTAGAAATTTTTCATTGCTTGAAGACACGAATAAAATATATATAAGAATTGCTCGTTTAAAGGTACAGTATCACGTAATATATTTTGTTTAGATTCGTGTTTTAGTAACAATGTATATCGTCGTTTCTATGAAAACCTATTATTAAACTGTTAAACTTCAAAATATTTGACATGGCTTTCAGTAACATTTCGCTTTGAAAATTGTGCGTGGTTTAGATACTATTAAAATGAGAGGTTACGACGGTTAGTGGACGTTGACTCTATCATAGACTATGAACCTTGTTTACAATCTCATCGATAAAGGACCCAAGATAATCAGCCTGTTACCCCTTCTAAATGGTAAGTATAAATGTTTTATTTGTTGCCTCAGTCGTAATTCTTCCTATCTATATATAAGTAGCATAAAGACTGTAGATGCCAAACGTGTATTGCTCTGCTTATTGTTTGTTGTCAAACTATGTATTATTACATTAATGAAGAAACAAACACTGTGCATAAACTACAATACGAAAAAAAAACGGTACTTTGGGATTATACCGACCACACCAGTATGAAGAACACAAAAATATACATTTATAGAAACAAACACAAGAGAACGAAAAAACAACTATTTAATTACAAAATTAAAAACTTACAACGATTATCAATTGTTAATGGGGTCAGATTCCGTTAAATGCCCCAACGCTTAAACTTTTTTCAATGAACTTAGAACGTTATAAAACGATGTAGTTGAGTAACAGAACTAACATTCCATAATCAACAAGCGTTTCCAGGTATTTCGATCGGTATTGTTGTCGCTGTTATCTTATCTTTCTCGAGAATCCCGATTACAGCAGGCCGCGCGGCATAACATGATTATTTAAGTTTTTTGCACGGTACAAAAAAACAAAATTTGTGTGTTTTTTTTCAATAAGGAGTTTAGTTTTTGTTGAATTTTTGTGTTAGTAGAAATGTAGAGGTAAAACACGGAAGTACAACAAAGCGACGCACCAGCTGAACGGGCGGCGAGACTCTGCAATCACGTTATCTACTAGACCGTTCGACTTTGACCTCTGTCTGATGATGGGGAGGGGTTTGCGATAAGACAATTCCTGTTTTATATTGACGAAATTTGTTCTATGCTAATCTATTAATCAGTAGAAGCAAAATGTCAAATAACGATTCATGTCTGGGTGTGGTCGGTATAATCCCAAAGTACCAAAAAAACAAACAAAAATATTACTGTTTATAAAACTTAACATGTAAAACGATAAGTTAAGTATATTAGCTAAAACTACTGATAACAAAGTTCTTAAAATTCACCAATTTGAAAGTTCATTATACAGACTAACATCTTGGGTTACTAACGTATCACACTTGGTATGAAAGTTTTAAGTTATCCCTCACAATCTCCATGAGACTGGCACTGTTGGGGGTAGTTTGAGTTGGAATTAGCACTGATAAATGATAACCTTTATTGTTGTTCCACCCTCGAGCATGTTGATATCTATGTCAATCCCCAACTTACTTGTTATTAACTCTTTTTGGGTATAACTGGCCGATTAATTTACTTGGATTACTATCTAAAATCAATATATAATGAAGTAATACTAGCATTTAAATGATTTATTGCGTTTTATCTTCATATAGTGCTGTGTAATTTACTCACCCTATGGGTTTACTAATTATTGTATACAACAAGTTCTCTTGTAATTATTATATTTTAATCTCTTATATATGCATAACTCCTAATATTTCTTGCAATTGCTATATAATTATCCATTAGCAACACACCCGTAACTTTAACCTGCCTAATTTCGATACATTCTCCGTCCTAGTATAAGTTTGGATACTTAATAAATCTATATAATTATCCTCGGGAGTTTAAATTTTTTTATATCCAATTAGCTGTAACTGTACTTCAGTTGCACGTTTACCTGCCTAAACATATTTTAAAGCATCGGTAGATTGCCTTTTCTGCTTTATGTCACTTCTCTTGGGACACTGGTCTTTGAGAGGACCTTATAAAACACAATCAGGAGGAGTTTCTGTACAGTGCAATGTTACATTACTGGTGAAAATACCAATGATCACTGACATGGTTTGAACTGCGCCACCTCTAACTCAGATCCAAAGTGTGAGGTGTTAGACAGCTCGCCCATCGGTACTCTAAACCTTCGCGATATCTTTTTTTTTACTCTAAATGTGGCTTTATTATTCTGATAACCTGTCCTGTGCTTGTCTTAGGACCGTTCCAAGTTTTCTTTCCAGCCAATAAGATACCTTCAGTAATTCTCTTTGCTATAAATACCACGCTTAACTCTTTTTTTACGACTTAAATTTAATTTCATTATACGTATCTAAGTGACGCATCCTTTCTGCGGCATAAATATGTAATTTCTTTAACTATGCTTCCTTACAAAATTACATGCCTTTTCTTAGCAATATAAATTTGTTGCTACCCACTACCGACAGTAATCTTTTTTCAGTGAAAGTCGGGAAAATGCACACATGTGGCCAGCCTGTAGTGAAGACTCCTAAGCGGCGGAATGGAACCCACGGGTTACCCATTGACAAATCCTCTGTTGTATAGGGATCTATCCTGGATTTGTCTATCGCAGGCTAGGCCTACTTTTGGCTTACGTCCTTAGGGCTGTCCCTATATCTACCCGTGTGATCTTGGTTTAATTCGCTAATCAGGTTGCACATCCGATCCAAGTACGACCTGAAGTAGCCGTGACCTATGAAGAACTGGGTAAGTTATTGATCCACTTTTCCGTGCCGCTTTTCCACCCATGGTTTGACTTGTTTGCTGAATCACGCAGTCAACCGTCCCTGGGTTTCGAACGGTTAGCGAACGCCATTCTAATCTGGCAGTGTCCTTACCGATATCGTCAGGTATATTGTGTTACTCTCAGAGCTCGACAGGAATAATTGCAGTAATCAAAAAGACGACAAGTTCTAACACTATGCGGTCGGTGGAACACACACGAAGCGCAGCCTGAAGCTGCACTCGAGGTAGCCGCATCCGAGAAAACTTGTTAAATACGTCTTCCACGTCTCAGTCCCTTATAGTACAGACTTGACTGCAGATATCAACAAACGTCTTGCACACCAAGGTCCCCTAACATGGACATTAGCTTTTAAAAATCCTAGCAGCCTTTTTCGCCGTCCGAAATATATGGCCCTTAATTTGCTATCAAACTTTACACCAAGGTACTTGGCGGCACGCTTCGTTTGTACAACCCCCTTCCCCACTGCAACGAGACGAATATTTCAATCCTTTTCTTTGAGAACATACCGATCTCGGTATTGCCCAAAGCGAGCAACATCAGATGATGTTGATCAGCATTGATCATATGTCTAAGCGTAAAAAAACATTCATTCATTGATTTAGCGTAAGCTGGGCCAGCTCAATATAGCGTGCAGCGATTAGAGCTAAAACGTAATCGGCGTTCTCAACAAGCGCAGTCTCTTCAGGGGTCTCGGACCTTAGGATACTGTCATAAGCATTATACCAGAGATCCCGGCCTAGAATTGAGCACCGGAAATTACAAAAAATCGTCCGCATTTCATCCTTTGCGTCACAGACCAACTGTCGAAAGTTCAGATAATTTCTGATGAGCTACAACAGACACGATGGATGTGGAATGTGTTCTGCAGCGCATCCAACATATCAATCCTCCTCAGCGAGTTAAGAGAATTCTTGACAAGAAGCAATACTTGACAGGAGAATCGGTTGTAGCTATTAGCTCTTATTACGGTCAGTTGCACAGTGATAGTTCTGGATTGGTTGCACCGTTTTCTGGATTGATAGCATGGATTGTTGACTACCGCTTTCTTAGTCTGTACTGGCGATGGCAGAAGTACCTAACATCTTCCATGGCAATAGTCAGGTGGAAGCGGATCAACTTCACATAGAGCTTTTGCGCAGTGTCCAACATGCAGAGAGGCCTATGGGACGATGGCAGATCAGGATCGCCTTTCCGTTCGCTGATGGGCGCAAGCACTACTGTTAGTAAACGAATGTATAGCTTCTCTAATACAAAATTCAATTGTAAATCCTATTATCTAAATAATTCCACCTTATTTGCAAATTTTCAAAGCGAAGCTTTACCGCTGTGTGGAGTTCATTTCTCTCTGTGTATGTGTATTTTTTCCCACAATATCGCGAAAATTAACTGACCTATAGACTTTAAATTGTCCATGAAGCTTAATATCTACATAAAAAACTAACCTTTGTGATGGTGTAATGTAATGTAATGTAACTCCATTTGACTGTTTGCTAGTGAATTTTGTGATTACATTCCTGTAATGGATAACTCTGATTGAATTTAAAAAAGATATAGAATAAAAACTTTTTTAACAAATTTAACACACTCGTAAGAGATTCAAGGTATTACATATTATTAGGACACGTAGCCTATCTTCATTTATGCGATAGAGTTTTTAGTGACTTTTTAGTGTGTGCAGATTTATATTATGTACGCATTTATATTAAACCCAATTCAGTAAAAAGAACCTTAATGAGTCATGTGGCAAGGTGTGTTGTAAAGTACTTCTTAAATTCAAAACCTTCATTTAAGATATTTTCTACAAGATTGAGGTCTACAAAGCAATATTTCTATGTGACATTCTTTTTTTAACGATTGTATAAATGTCTAAAGGACATCTTGAGGACAAAATAAGGTATAGATTTGATATAATCATCCAATCTCAGCGAATTATGACTCGTGGTGTTACGTACTCTTATACCTGTTGTTAATTATTCTCATTACGTAAGTTTTTATGTTATTTGGCACAAAATGTAATATTTTATAACACAATTTATTTCATGTATCACCTTAACCGATTACTGAATGTGCTTCCTGGTCTTATTCAATACATCAGCATGCACCATATTTTAGAGATTTAATTCAGTTATATTCTGTGTGCAATTCAGCGGGATTGACAGTATTTTATGTATACATAAATTATATCTTTCCAGTGCATATCTGAGATATAGATGTTGAACAAATTTTATATCATATAAATTATTTGTAATTATTTATCTTTGTATACTCTATTATTTATTAATTAAAGTTAATATTGTATTCAGTGATAATTCAAATAAATTCTCCAATTTTGGTAATGAATTTTCGTTTTATTAGATAAATTAAATTAAATTAAAGTAAGGGACTACTGTTTGAATATTATTTATTATTAATTTGTACTAAAACAACAATGAAATAAATTGCATTGGTTACTATGAAAACAATGTTACAGTTTGCATTGACCAAGGCTCACATTAATATCTCGTACACTAAAGTTACAGAAGGATATATCATATTCGTCGTTTTTATACAAGTTTATTTACAAGTAAATGTGGGATATACACTCAGTGATAGGTATTTTGTACAATAAATGGACATGTACGTCAATTGTTTATGGTTGGCCTCTGACTACATCGAAGAAATGTTCCGGTCTTCTGACAATATCCGTTCAAGACTACTTGTTCTCATTCTTTCGTGAAGTAGACACAAATTTTGCAGGACATTTTGGAGAGGTGGGATGGTTTCTGTTACACCGAGGTAAGGCTATGCCTAAGTACTATAGAGTTTATTTCGGTTCAGGTATCTATCTACCTTTTTAAACATATAGGCTACAAAAATGTATTAAAACTCAGTCAACAGTTGACATCCTAATTTAGTTTAGATGAATACAGGGTAGATTACATTGAAGAAGTCATAAAATAACAGTAAATTTTCTAATACTAGAGATATTAAACTACTATAAATATACCATAACATGTGGTCACTTGTTGATAGAGGAATGAAATCGTATGAATGGAAATGCCGATACAAAAATCCTTATAACAGCAGCACAGCCTGTCTCGCCTAAACATTATTGAGGACAGCAAAAATCTTCAATGAAATTTCTTCTAATTACAGTCACAACGAAATACCGGAAGTGGAGAATGGAGCACAGCTCACTACAAGTATGCTGAGATAGATTATTACAAGACAGTGGTAAAAGGAGTTGTGCTCTTATGGGATTGTATTTGATCCAGCTAATCAGAAAAGGCAGATAAACTCACCGTTTTTAAACATTTGAGCCGAATAACTACCAAAGCTGACAACAAAACTGATTGGTTCAACGCAGGATTTACTTAATCTAGGAATTCACAATGTGTTATGTGCCAAGCTCATATTAAGATGGATTGCAAAGAACCAGACACTGGGTTGATCTACCTATTTAATGTATAAAACCTGAAATATTTTACATATGAGGACTTTACTGCAAAGATTGGGTCTTTTTTTAAAGTTTGCTCATGGTGGTATTGTATAACCAAAGACAAGTAGAAACAAAGGGGATTGTTTTATAAAACGAGGATAATACTATATCAGTTAAAGTACTTTACAGTAATGCTATGCTTTAGAGTTAAAATGATTGTCAGCTTCACCGTTATAAAAAAAGTGTTCGGCCAAATACAATGAAATACATTCTTTTCACCATGTATTGTATTGATTTAATTCCAGGTAATGTAATAGTTGTAGAACAGCAAATGTTAAATGTTATAGCTGTAGACCAACAAATGTTAAATGTAATAGTTGTAGACTAGCAAATGTTATTTACGGAAAAAATTACATGCATGCATTATCACTATATCTTTAAGCGTGATTATTTTTGATAAAGAAATTGCATTGACTGCTATTGTACAAATATTTCGTATAGGTTTTGTATTATTTTTGTTATCAGGGTACTGAAGTCAATTAACTAGGAATAATAAAAGGGTCTTATCTAAAGTAGTGTAACTTATTTTGTTTTTCAACCATTCTATCTAATGAAACCATAATATTTACAAGTAATAATGAGAATGGGCCCTATCTAGACATAATATACTTTATGACAACATGTAGAGTGAAAGTTATAAATATCCAAAACCAACCCTGAAATTTGTTTAAGCTATAGTTATTATGTATAAATTATGTTCTTATCATGCATTAAAAATACAGTTTTACTTCGTTGTATATAATATAATATATTTCTTTTTAATAGTGATAACCCACTATTATTTTAAATAATTATAAGGCATCTAATTGTAATCATATTCTGATTGTTTTGTTTCAGCATACAGTTTTACTTTACGTACTCAGTGTAAAGAATTTCAGTACTGTAAGTCTTTGAAACTTTTCAGATATAAGTTATCACGCCATTCTGAAACAACTGTTTTAGTCACATGTCTAGATTGTTACAGCATTATTTTATAAGTTTCAGGGATGGAAATAGGAAACTTCTTAGTATCATATTTATGATTCGAGAGTTTTGTTCTGATTATTTTCTGGTGGCTTCGGTCCTGCGTTGACCCGACTTCCTCTCTGTGACACTCTCATCATATAACACTTCTCCACGTGTGTTGCAAAACACACAAAGTATGAATGTTGGTTGAATGGAAAAAAGTGTGAGAGTTTGCGTGCGTGTAGAACTACATATAACTGAGACAAATAATTATTCACTGCACAGCATATTCAGGTATACTATATTTATCTCATCATATTAAACTTACGCATTGTTCTATGAATTTATGTTTACTGAAACATCTGCAGCAATATATACTTATTTGAGGGATATTACTTTAAACTAATTACTTTAGGAAAGCACCCAATTTTATATACACTCATAAAATATTAATTTCATAACAAAATATCTTACAAGTATTATTTCCTGCTTGTTACAGGGTGATGTCGTCAATGCGGCAGGAAGTCGCCCCACTCACATTAATACACACTACACATACACTAGGTAATGTATTATTCTACTTAAAAATGAAATCATTTTTGCTACAATAGTTGTTTTCAGAATGGCACGATATAGTTTAAATATATTTCTATTAGAGAAAATTTAATACTCTTAGTGAAATAATTATAATTAATTTGATTAGAAATTATTAAATAATGGAATTAACTTTATTTTACGTATAAATCATAATATTAGAAGAACAGTGTTGGTTTTTTGTTTTGTTTCTGGTTGTATTCTCTTTTCAAACTGTACAGGAAGGAGTAATGTGTGGTGACTAAGGAGTATTGCAATGTTTACCTTGCGTTTCCGTGTTTGCGAACTTGGGGTTCCTAATGATGGAGCTCGTTTATCGAAAACAATTGTGTAAGTATATATGCACGTATGCGCGCGTGTGAGTTTTCTATTTTCCTCCACCTTCCTCTAGATATCACGAGAATTCGGAAGGTTTAGAATGCAGTGGAAAGGTGACTGTAGGCATTTCAGGGAGAACATAAAATTAAACGCATACTATTATATACTTTAATATCTTATTTCAGTTGCACTATTATTTCGGGTGTTACTGAAATTTTGCGTTTTTAATTTTGAAATAATCTTCAATTTAAAATATACAAGAGACATAATAGAAAATCCAAGTATTGGTAAAATCCAAATGTCGCTTACATTGGTGAATACGTGTACATTTTAGAATTTTCCAACCAAAAATTTTATAAACATTTGAATAATGTAAACAAAAGTCGTTTGACAGGTATTTGGTCTTCCGATCATATGTTAGTTAGCTACAGATGACCACTGAGAATATTTGTTACATTACTAGATATTGCTGGAATCAACTCTCAGATTATTATCACTAGTAATAATGACAGCAAACTTTTGCGCAGAAAATACTTAAAAGATCTGGCGTTTGATCTCTCTAAGGGCTAGATGGCTTCTAGAGTTCAAAAGGATGGAATTCACACAGATCTCCGTATGAGGATTCAGCAGCATGGCACCCCAGAAGACCAAATACGTCCTGCCCCTCAAGCACAACCTACAGGACGAGTCAAGTGTGCATATTGCCCAAAAAAAGAAAAACCGGAAGACTTCATTGAGGTGTGTGACATACCATAACGCTATATGTGGGGAACACACGGTTTCAGTGTGTCGCTCCTGCCACACAAATGAGCAAGAGGCAGATGATGAGGAGGATATGGAGTAGGACAATTTTAAATTTTGATTTAATTCTAGTAAATTAAGTGTTTTTTTAAACTCAACTTTAATTTACGATATATATTTGTTGTAGACTCTAAGATAGTTATGTATTTTAGTAAAGTTGCGAAACCACCTTATATTTAGTTTTTTTTTTTACCCTTACGCTTTACTTAATACTAATTAAAACGTAAGTAAACAAGTTTTTGATTTTATGGAAACAAGAATACACAAAAGAGTAATGAGTAATATTGGTTTTACCACTAGGCTTTACTGTAATCAAAGATTGTAGATTAGATGCTATAAATTGAATCATATTATTAAAATACATGTACCTGTTATACGAAATAAAGTACAAAAGAAAATAAAAAACGAAAAATACAGCTGGTGAGCGCAGCGCTAACCCGCGACCAACCGCGTTACGGAGTAGTGCGCGAACAATGGAGGGTTAAATAAGGCTATTGCCATTTATACACATTTGAATAATGTAAACAAAAGTCGTTTGACAGGTATTTGGTCTTCCGATCATATTTTAGTTTGGTTATTTAAAACGCATATGTGAAAGAAAAGGCAAAATACAAAATAATTGAATCGTAAAAAGTGAGGGCTCTGTGGTGTAATGGTAGCACATTCACCCGGCAAGTGAGAGATCCGGGTTCGAGTCCCGGCGGAGCAAGTACTTTTTGTGATTCAATGTTTATTTGAAAAATTATATATATATATATATATATATATATATATATATATATATTACTATTAGTGTTTAATATCACTCACCAATTTGCTTCATGCAGTTGGTTTGTAAGTGTTTTAAAATATCTAAGCGTTATAAGCCTAAATTAAATTGGCCAGCTAATTACGCCACGCTTTTGCAAGAGTGGAAAGTGGACGCTTTACCGAGATTGGATTTCCAGCGGCAATTCATTTCCAAGCTAATTGACTAAAATTAAATATCTTTGCAATCAAACCATTCCCGGCACTTCTGAGTGCCGATAAATACTGTAAATACAGTTGTATTAATTTTGTTATTTTTAATGCGTATTAAACTGAAATTGCATTTATTTTATTACATTTACGAGTCAAATCTTTCTAATTAATTTATTAATTGTTAAATATAAAAAAAACTTTTTACGTTTTTTATACAGGGTGATTCATGAAGTTCTCCCCCCACTTCTACAGCACATTGTACTAGTAAAAATAATGAAAAAATGTGATATAAACATAGGTCCGAAAACGCTTCGTTAGCGAGTTACAGCTAGCGAAAGATTTCGCCTGAATTCCTGGGTAAAGAGTAAAATAAAGCCATACTGAACTTTTGGAAAGGTTAATTAAGTAATAAATATCGTGGATTCTTATGTGTTTTTTACCTGATAAAGCTAATAAAATAGGTTTCAGAACTGTACCTGTAGTAGTTTTTTGAGGGGTTCAGGGTTAAATGCAAAAAAATTGGGGCACGAAACAATATTTGTTTAAGTTTGATGTACAATAACTTTGTTAAATTGGTAATAAATACATAAAATCAACAAACATTAATTGTAGAGAATTAAATTTTTGAGGAAATTGATATAATCAAAGTCTAAAATAAAATAGAAATAAGTACCAAAAAATCGATTTTATTCAATATAATACATTACTAGCTGTAAAGAAATACCGTACGGTATTTAGTTAAAATAAAACAAAAACAAAATTTTTGTTCCTTAATGATAAGATAAATTGAGAAAACAAGATTAACTGTTAAATAAATTTGTTTGTAAATAAAAATATCATGTTTTATTACGTTGTATTTTTTTAATAAAAATTTACATCAAATATTCGAAAATAAATGAAGCAAACATTTTCCCATTATTGTTTACTAATCATCGAAATGCAGTTTTTTGTTTTATTAATTTCTAAGTTGGTAACGCACGAATAACAGCTGATCAATAATGGTATTCTGTACTGTTACGTTAGAACTTACTGTGTATTAGTGGTGTTTTGCAAGCTACAGCAGGAGATCGGGTTCTGTGAATCGTGTTATTAAATGCAATTTTTCTGTGAGTTATAATTCGATTGTTTATTCAGCGAAAAAATGCCTTACTTATTTACATCAGAGGAATACGCTGATATGGTTTTTATTTTGGGTTACTGTAATGGTAATGCTAGAGCTGCTGTAGAAGAATATAAACTACGTTACCCTAATAGGAGGATTCCAGATACCAAAACAATTTCAGGAACATTTCGTACTCTTCGGGAAACAGGATCACTACCAAGTACTAGAACCAATTATGAACGAGCTGTCCAACTTGATGATGATATTGTTATTAATGCTGTTCATCGCAGTCCAGGTGTAAGTACACGACGTATTTCTAGGCGGATAGGAGTTTCGCAGTCAACGGTGTGGAGGTCACTTAATCGAAACAAATTTTATCCGTTTCATAAACAAAAGGTTCAACATCTACAGCTAGGGGATGGTCCGCTTCGCTTGGAGTTTTGCAACTTTTTGAATATTAATAATCAACTCTACAAGCGTATTTTGTTTACGGATGAGGCACAATTCACTCGGGATGGTGTCAATAACTTGCACAATGAACACTCATGGGCAGAAGAAAATCCACATGAGGTAGTGGAACAGAACTTTCAACACCGATTTAGCGTCAATGTCTGGTGTGGCATTTTGCACAATCGGCTGATTGGACCTTTCATATTACCTGGACGCACAAATGCTGAGTTCTATTTGCATTTCCTTCAAGAAGAGTTGCCGCAGCTGTTAGAGAATGTTCCTTTACATCTCAGACAAAATTTGTACTTCCAGCATGACGGAGCACCTCCCCACTTTTCACGTGCCGTTTCTGCTTACTTAAATCATCAATTTCTTGGACACTGGATTGGTCGTGGAGGGCCTAACCCTTGGCCACCAAGATCACCAGATCTATCTCCATTGGATTATTGCATCTGGGGATGGATGAAAGACATTGTATACAAGACAAAAGTGAATTCTCGTGATGAATTAATTGCCCGTATTATGGATTCGGCTGTGCAGATACAGAGAAGTCCTGAAAAAATTAAGAAACACAACAAAAGCAATACACAAACGTGCTGCAAAATGTATTGATAATGATGGCATCATTTTCGAACATCTATTATAAAAAAGGTGCGTACGGTTGGCCCAACCTGATTTATTTTGCTTAAAACTAATAATGTATTATACTGAATAAAATAGATTTTTTGGTACTTATTTCTGTTTTATTTTAGACTTTTGATTATATCAATTTTCTCAGAATTAAATTCTCTACAATTAATGTTTGTTTGATTTTATGTATTTACTACCAATTTAACAAAGTTATTGTTACATCAAACTTAAACAAATATTGTTTCGTGCCCCAAGTTTTTTGCATTTAACCCTGAATCCCTCAAAAACTACTACAGGTACAGTTCTGAAACCTATTTTATTAGCTTTATCAGGTAAAAACACATAAGAATCCACGATATTTCTTACTTAATTAACCTTTCCAAAAGTTCAGTATGGCTTTATTTTACTCTTTACCCAGGAATTCAGGCGAAATCTTTCGCTAGCTGTAACTCGCTAACGAAGCGTTTTCGGACCTATGTTTATATAAAATTTTTTCATTATTGTTACTAGTAAAATGTGCTGTAGAAGTGGGGGGAGAACTTCATGAATCACCCTGTATAATTCTCCAGCCATAACCACTCTAATTAACCCCTAATATAAATATGTTTGTCGATTTCCTTGCAGAACAACGTGCATGGCATAGTTCAACATGTTGTGAAATACGCTTTATACTAGTATAATACACTATTCTTGAACTTAGCAAGGATAACTTCCGTTCGTGTGAAGAAAGAATTTCGTAATATTGCAAAGTCTCATTAAATTTTATACGTTGTATTTTTACTTTTTAAAAATAATTTCACAATTTTTCACTTTTGTGAAAATTGTTATTATCAACCACTTAATCAACATTATGTTATTATTGTTCAAATTTTACTAATAAAATCCTGATTTTCGGATATTTTTGCAATTGACAAAATTTATGACATGGACTTAATTAGAAGTTTTCAAAATACTATAAACGTAGGAAAGAAAAATCTAATATGCTATATGATAAAATAATTTTAAATATACTATTAGTTTTTAAAATGTGGAGTTTTTAATAAAAACGTATCGATCACAAGGGGCGTTAATATACTGTGATTTTCAAACAGAAAACAAAAACATTAATAAATATTTTATTATTACAGGCCAATCTCAGTTATGGCTTAATTCTGCCCAATTTTTACTGGATGTGCTTGAATCTTATCTACCCGAACAAGAAATCGGTTGTTCAGTTTAAGGCGGATATTACTAAAAAGTGCGATGATAACACACATAATTTGAACCTGCGTTATATTTTAATTTAGATTCAAAATCCTACGCCTTGTAGGCAAATCAGTTGTCCTCAATATATCTGTAGTGAGGTAATCATGGTTCCTTTGATTATTCCAAAATCATTTCACTTATCGAAGACAAGATAACTACTTAAGTCCTTTAAATGAAAACAAAACATCCACATGCTTAGTTTAAGCATATAAAATAAGCACTAATATTGACTTGGTGTTGTTCGGAGCTTTGATACTTTGTAATAAATAAACTTGTTGTGATAACAGCTGCTCGTGTTAAAGGTGAACTGAAAGCTATTTGTTTTCTTCAACGCAAACACTTCAAGACGTTAGTGTCAAAGTTTTCCTAATCCAAGCAGGATTATCGCTTGGATTACTCAAATCATTCCTCCACATTCTTCAAGCGCCCTGTATCCTCACGAGAAGTTACGTGTATCACAAAATAATTATCCAAATTTATCCATATAACTCTTGGGCTAGTATAAAATATTAAAAACAGGACCTAAAATCAATTGAACCTTCTTTCATTTATTTTATATTCATTATTAATTTACTTGTTCATGTAAAGTTTAATTATAAATTCAGACACTTTTAGTTTACATTCGTTTATATTTTCTTTCTCGTGTTTTACAACTTAGAAATAACATTCACACTACCTTCAGAGTGCCAACAACAGGTGTTGTAACAAATGGAGCTAGCTAGTGGAAGTAATATACACTAATTGTGTTTTCAAGTAAGGAATACTGAGTGTTATATTAATATTATTAATTAAAACAGTTCTTAGCATTCAAAGATGATCTATATTGTTAGTTATTGGGTTTCAATTATATTTATGTTTATAGTTTTGTAACGGCTTTACTAGTTTTTAATCAAACTAAATATAAGTTTAAGCCATTATAATTTACGTAACTACATTACCTGTAGTAGTAATCGTAAGCAAAGTGCTATTGGATTATTTAAGGTCTAATCTAAACTTTACTTAAACAAGTGTTATAAATAAATAACTTTCCTAGTTATTATTAGAGGATTATTTTTTTCGAATTAAGACAAGTTTCTGTACTTATTTTCAACGATATGTTATTGATATGCAACAGTTTCATAAAACTTTGTAATGTTATCACATTATAACTACTAAAGAAAACGGATGTATGAAACGATAATATTTGACAACACATTGGGACGAAAAGACGTGTTTTAGAAAGATAATTAAATGTAAAGAGGTTGTAGCGACGATTTGCCTTTAATAAACGGAAGTGACAGTAAAGATCAAGCTACGTAAACTTGTCCAAAACAATCGTGAATAGCTCATTTTATTACTGTTTAATGTCAATAATAATAAGTTATTAAATCTGATCTAAAAAGTATGTATTTATATATTCCTATTATATTGTTAATACACACCCGCACCTCAATTAATGAATAATACTAAATGTTTTTATAAATATTGCTAAGATTCAATAAATACAGTTTTCGATAAGAATTATCTATAAAGTCTGTGATATTCAGAACAAAGTATAAAAAGGTATACTAATTATTATGTTAAATTTAAAAATGTTATTATAATAGTTATAAAATACTGAAATACAGAAATACTGAAGTCAACAAATTCAGTGTTGTCAGCTTGTGTGAGAAACTATCCTACAAGGGGTTAGCTCTGTGAGAATATACCAATAAGCGATATTTTTATTTAATGTCTTATAGACATAAAATAATATAATAAAAAGTTGAAATATTTTTTTAATTAATTGATAATACTCGTATTTACTCAGGCATTGAAAATAATACTGCGCATGTGTTATTCTACGATTTAGTGTGTTGTGTGAACATATAAAGAATAGTTCAACAGTGAACGCAATTGATAATGATTTTAATATTACGAGTAATGTACTTCAGGGTTACGTCGCCGAAAAATGATTGACTAAACTTAAACCAGTGTCGCTTGACAAAAATGTTGGTTGATCCAAACACAATATTGTCTGAAACTGACGGTAGTGTTGTCTGATATTGACATACAATTAACATTGAAGAGGATGTTAAAATCCCATATTTAATTAATAAGTAATTAGGAAAAGAACACAAAAGAATATTTATTAGCTTATGTCATATAAATTACACATAGCATGAAAATATTCCTGTTGGCTAAAACCTATCAAACTATTTTATTGGCTCTACACATGTTTTATTAACCTACCAAGGTTATTCATATGCTAATGTTATAATTTTTTGCTGAATTTCCCATTTTACATATAATGTCTGAATTCTGCCACGTATTAATTTCTTATTGCAGTAGACAATAATTTTTTACTTAGGCATACTCCCAAAAACTCCCTATGCTTTCCCTTTAGCTCTCTTTTCATTTGGGGGAACAAAAAGTGACCCAGAGCCAAGTCAAGGCTGTAGAAAAGGTGTTGCACCATCGTCGTATTGTTCTGGGGGAAGTTAGTAACGATGAAAACCCGTGTGGCTGAGGGAATTGTCGAGGTGGAGCATAAAAGCTTCTTTGATTTTTGTCAGTCGCGGCCGACCCGGCATTTCAGTCTCTCGAGCATATCCATGTAAAAAGGTTGCGTCGACAGTTTTTCTTTGCGGTACAAACTCAAAAATAGACTATTCCTCTATTTTAGAACGTTAAAGAGACAGTCAGGATTGTTTTTATGCATGATATGTTCATACTCGCTTTCTTGGATTTGCGCCATTGTACATGCTTCAGATTTTGTGTGCCACTTCCACATTGAGAGTTCTAAATGAAAGCCACCTCAAAGGCCTCTTGAAGCATTTGATAAGATTCCGTACTATTTTCCCAAGCCGCACAAAAACCTTAATCGTACTGCTGTTCGCACCGTGACCCAAAAGAATAATAGTCTTCGTGCAAGGACACATCCTACCGCTCGAACTGCTTGGAGTGAACTGAGACCAGGCAAGTTTCGATGGCAGAACCCCCCCTCCGCATTATCCGACCGGCCCGATTGCTCTGTGATAAATAGTCGCATCATAATAAAATCATGTGCATTGCTTTTATAATGCACCCTGTATATTAACTGTTACTAACAATTATCATGGAATCGATACTTTTCCTTTATGTTTCTATATTTAATCATGAGTGTTTTAGCATTAATTGCTAAACATTTCGTTTATGACTATAAAGCAACTTTTTATATTTTCAAATAGCCTAAATTATATTAAAATATAATTCTTCTAGAAAAATTATATAACTGCCCATTATTATGACAATAGTTTGCAATTCAAAACTTTTACGCTTATTTCTCCAAATATATTGGTAATAAAAGTTATTTATTAAAAAACATTTACTTCAAACTAATATTACATTTATATCACTAAAAAACCATCAATAGAAATAAAAACTTTTAAAGTAATCAGTTTTCACAACTAGTGTAACTAAAGGCGACATCGACGTCGATAGTGGCTAAAACATTTATTGTGTGTACATAATTAATATTTAAAGTTGCATTATTGTATAATATAAAGTAGGCATTCAATGAGAAGTAATTACTTGTATAAATAGATATAGAATAACTAACTTTGATCAGCTGAATAGCTAGTGAGGCCTTAACTACACCAGCGGAAGAATGCCATTAGAGCAGTAACGGCGGATTAGAATGCAGTAACAGAGGCAGTACAGCGTTTTCTAGCAGTTTGTGGCTAGACTTGTACATGTTAAAACCTATCTAACAAAATATAGTATTTCAAGTTTTATGATTTTCTTATTTTTTCATTTAACACGCTAATATGTTTAAATAGACGTATTTTTTATATCTTTTAGGATCGCTTTTAAAAGTTGTTTGAACTTTTCTATCAAGTGTTATCGCACAGACAAACGGACGGATTGCCCTTTGACCTTTTGATGCAAAAGTTAAAAAGGAAGAGGAATATATATGTACTTTGTCCCTCAGGAGGTTTTTACTTCTGCCTGTTTATACATTCCAGTTTAACCCTCAATGGGTACAGCAAAACCGACGTATCACTTAAACCTGGATAATCTTATAACTTAAGGAGCGGCATCTCTAACCGCAAATGTCTAGATTAATAGGGCGCAAGGGTAGTTCGATAGGTCTAGTCTACTGCGGGAGATGACTGTTGAAGTTTCTGAGGTTTTTTGCCTAAGAATCAAGGGTTCTTGCCAGCCTAGACATAAGGGTTTGTCACCTAATTACTGCTTTGATTGGAGAGGCTGGTTAAGAGCTAGCTTCTCCTTATTTTCTAGGGGATATGTAGAGATTATTGCCCTAAACATGCCCTCACGAACCTTCATAGGAGACGCCTCTACCCCCAAACTTACCCATCCAAGATATCCTGTCACTCCAGTAGAAGCGCAAAAGTCCCTACAGGACTAGGTGCAATTGTTTTAAAGTTCTTGTCCAAAGAGAACAATGTATAAACTTTATATTCTATCAAGAGGACTCGCATCGATGAATTGACGAACAGACAACAAGATTTAATATATTGGCAGATCTTTCCTAATGCTTAGTCGAATAAATAAACTAAAATGAAATTTAAAAGCCGCGTTGCGTTGCCACACTTAACATTTTAGAAGTTACATAACAGGAAACTCATCATCCTTTTGTGCTCACAAAACACACTTCTTCTTTTTTGTTATATGACAATTTGGTATTAGTATATTTATTCGAAACTCTAAAAACCAAGTAATAGTGTATTAAGAACACTGTATACTAACTTGTGCTTATATACAATGTCAGGAAATGGAGCTGTATTTAGTATTTTTCTGGTAAATTGTGTTTTTGGATTAATTTTATGATATACATTTCCGCAAACTATACAATACCATAACTATTTATTGTTCTGTCATCTTCTGCATTAAAGGATGCTAGAGCAAAATATCCGTTTATGTTCCTTATATTATTAAGAAAATCTTCCGAATATGGGTGACTGTTAAAAAAAGACGTCTTAATCAATTTGGAAATTTCGGTAGCTCCAATAAAATTCGTCCATGCAAACGACATTCACCAAAAGAATTTCTATTTATGCGACTAGAAACCGATTTCTCGGGGAAATGCAATGCACCGCGATGGATACACACATTTTCATATTGTTCTAAGGCGTAATATTGCACAGCTGTAGTGACAGCACATTTATACTCGTATGTCAGTAAATAATTATTAGTTCTAAAACCCTACGACGTCTTCCGTCTTGACGTCTCGTTCTTCTAATCAGTATACGTTGCTTGTCATATTCATTAAATACACGATGCAACGAACGCTGCTGCAAAACTTTTAGACGTCGAAAGATCTAAATCACTTAACTTTTCTTTTATAGTACCAAATATTGATATAGATAAAAAGGTTTAATTTTGAAATGAGGGAAATTATTCATCAACTTTTTCTCAAATCAAAATTTGTTTTGGTTTAATTCTTCATTAATTTATACTAAACTTGTTATTCTTACTCTTTGGCATTTTTGATGAAACATCAGCTGTAAAGATTGGCTTATTACTCTTATTATGAAACTTCGGATATTAATTATCAGACGTCAATGACCAGGTGTAATAAAATGTAAATAAAGAAAATAATAAATAAATATTTACTATGTAGTACTTTTGTTTTTGTAACAATGTATATCGTCGTTTCCATGAAAACCAATTTTTAAATTCTCAAACTTCAAAACGTTTGACATGGGGCGCATCCAAAGATAGCATAGGAATTGGTTTGATGACTGCTAGTGAGAGATTACAATGGTTAGTGGACGTAAACTCTGCCGTAGACTATCTCATCGATAAGGGACCAAGAAGATCAGCCTAGCACCTCTTCTAAAAGGTAAATATAAATATTTTGTTCCTTGTCTCAGTCGTTACTCTTCTTATCTGTGTATAAGTAGTATAAATGCCATACGTGTATTGCTCTTGGTATTGATTTTTGTAAAACTATATAACATTACTTTAACCCTTTGAGTGGCGGGCTTATTTTGATGTTACATGCGAAAAGTGCCAGGCCTCCACACTATTGGTTACGCAAGAAATGCCAGGGCATATTTGTAAAAAAATGTAGAAGTTTAGGAAAAACGTTTACAGCTCTCTTATTTATGAACAGATCTTTGTGAAACTTTGTTTAAACAGTTCATAATACACTATATTTGAACATTCAAACACAAAATATAAGGTCATGCATTACAAAATATATATTCTTTTAGTATATGTATATAACTAACTTACATGATTTTTTAATTTTTTTCAAAGTTTAAGGTAGATATCAATTACAAAAAAAATCTATAGGTCAATTTTTATTTGTTTTTAGTGATGCTCCTATGGTTGAGCACACACTGTCCAAGTTTTATTACATTTGATCCACAAATAACATATTTACATCACTTAAAACAAAATATACGATACAACAGTACTTTTTCAAAAGCTTTCGTTTCTATGGCGTAACAATTAAATTCAAGCTTCCAGTTGCAAAACAACTTAAATAATATATTTTTTATAAAAACAAAAAAGAACCAATTCACTTTTTACAAAATAAAATAACTACTTATATATAAAATGTCCGTTTGGGCATGTACCTAACAAGTATGTTTCGGGAACCAGAATGTGTGGGTACTTTGGGATTATACCGACTACACAAGTATGAAGAACACAAAAATATAAATTTGTAGAAACAAACATGATAGAACGAAAAAACTCTTTAATTACAAAAATTACAAACTTACAACGATTATCAATTGTTAATGGGGTCAGATTCCGTTATATGCCCCCAACATGCCCCCAACGCTTAAACTTTTTTTCAATGAACTTTGAACGTTATAAAACGGTGTAGTTGAGTAACAGAAACTAACATTCTATCAGTCAACAAGCATTTTCCAGGTATTTTGATCGGTATTGTTGTCGCTGTTATCTTATCTTTCTAGAGAATCCTGATTACGGGGCGCGATAAACGAGACTCTGATAACGAGACTCAGCAATCACGTTATCTACTAGACCGCTCGACTTTGACCTCTGTCTGAGGATGGGGAGGAGTTTGCGATAAGACAATATTCCTGTTTTATATTGAAGAAATATTGTTCTAAGCTAATCTAGTTATCAGTAGAAGTAAAATGTCAAATAACGATTCATGTCTGGGTGTGTGGTCGGTATAATCCCAAAGTACCAATGTGTATACTGCCCTTTTACACTTTCGGCAGATGTAAGAGGATTTTTTCCTTGAAAAACATTAACCTGTCGACGTTATGCGACGCTATAAACATTTTTTTTTAATTGAAGACAATGAAATACAGAATATTACGATATAAGTATCAATAGTGGTAAATATCATTTTAATAACAAACAAAAATCAAATTGCGGACGGCGGATTACTCGGCCGTTGGCACTTCTCGCTCAGATATGGGACGGCGGATTACTCGGCCGTTGGCACTTCTCGCTCAGATATGGGACGGCGGATTACTCTCGGCCGTTGGCACTCAAAGGGTTAATAAAGAAAACAAACACCGTGTTTAATCCACAAAAAACAATTAAAAAGTATTTGTTTTATTATTACAAGTTGATTGTAATTATTAGCAAAGATTCACATACTAACATCTTAAATTACCTACGATTAACACTAGATACATTATTGATATATCCTTTACAGACATCATCATAAGACTATGGTACTGTAAGAATTTATTAGTATTGGAATTAGTACTGATAAATAATAGCAATTACTACGGTACTCCTAGTTGTGGGTTGCCTACTCGGAAATTACCTACCTACCATTTACTACTTTCTTTTAGGGTATAATCTGGCTTATTGCCTCCTTGAATTGCTATCTAAAATCTACCCATGTTGAAGTATAACTAGCATTTAAATGATTGATTGTTTTTTTTTTCACGTAATGCTGTAACTTACCCACTTTATGGAGTTCCTAATTTTTGTATTTTTTGTTTCCGGCTCTCTCATAGTTCTAATACTTTAACATCTTATATGCGTAACCTATAATATTTCTTCATATTGCTATATACCTATGTAATAACATACTCCCGTAATTGTAACCTTCCTAACCCCGATACAATTTCCATCCTGGTGGTTTGGATACTTAATAAATCGAGGCTGTAGAATTATATATCTATCCTCGGTAGTTTAAATTTTTTTTATCCATCCGTAACTGTACTTAATTTCAAGTTTTATCTGTCTAGTAATATTGATAAAGAATAGCTCGATCGCCTTTTCTGCCTTATTATGCCAATTGTCTTGGGCCAGTGGTTTTATTTTTTCTAGGACCTTATAAAACACAATCAGGAGGAGAGTCTTTACTGTACAAGGTCGACGTTACTTATGAAAATACTGATGTTTCACTGGCAAGATTTGAACTCATATCCAAATCCCGAGGTCTTACTATTCTGATAAACTAACACGAGATTATCAATGGCCCATTCCGCCTTTAATTTTTAGCCAATAAAAAACTCCTTTAAATTTCTTTGCTATAAATACTATTATTAGCTCCTTGTTGTGTATGATTTAAATTTCAGTATAAGTATCTCAGTAATGAATCCTTTCTACCATTTGTACGTGGTATAAATATGAAGTTCCACTAACTATGTTTCCTTACCCAATTACATGCCTTCTATAAACAATACATAGCATTGTGTCATTGGTACTGATTACTGGACTTTTTTTCCTGATCTTGTTCAACAGATCAGTAAACACGATCGTTTTGAGATCGAACTCAATTGTATTTAGGAGCAGATTTAGCCGGAGTGACAGAACTGTATTTTACTGACCAATTATGTTGTCCGAGTGAATAGGTAAGTTATAGATGTTGAAAAAAATTCAACATTTAATAATTCATTTTCAATTATTTTTTCTTGTATAATATAATATTTATGTAATTAAAATGAGTATTCTCTATTTTGTTAACGACTTATATGAAATATCTTCCAGTTAAAGTCATCAACAATTCAAATAACGAAACAAGGAAATACATTTATTGAGGTTGAGTGGTAGAGAGAGGACTGTCAGCTCTAACTCCAACTCATCAATAAAGGCGATTTTCATAAAGAAATACCTGATGTGGAGAATGGAGAACGCCTCACTACGAGTAGGTTGAGATAGATTATTCCAAGACAGAGATAAGAGGAGGTGGAAGCAGATTCTAATGTATTTGATCCAGCTAATCAGGAAAATGTACCGATGCGAAGCGTTTGTGATCTTGTACTGAGCCGATAACTACTAACACTAACATCAATTTTTAATAGGTCTAATGCAGGGCAAACCGTGGAAGTCACAATGTGTTTTGTGCCATGCTCATCTTAAGATGAATTGCGAAGAACGAGACAAAAGGGTTTAAGGATTTTGTTTTCTATGATTGGTGCAGAATGGACCTCCAGATTTTCAGGAAATCCTTTCTTGATAACGGACACATACTTTGGGTAAACCAATAAAATAAATAAATTTACTTAAAAAAAACTAATTATCGTAGAGTTATGAACGATTTGAGATTGGTTTGATTATAGCCACTAAGATAAATTGGTTGCCTCAACTTGAGCTTAAACTTTGTGGGTAATGAAGGAAGCAAATCAAATGACTTAAGCAGGAGTGTAGTCTTACCTTGCAGAAGCGTTGTGCGATCAAATCCTTAAAGTAGATTTTAACTGGCCATTCAATTCATTCCCTAACTCATGTTATTCACCAGAATCACCGGCTAGTTAAAGTTAGGCCCGTTTGAAGAATAAGCGCTATTACCTACGCGAACTAAATGATGACAGTTACGCATATCTAAACTTTCTTCATGTATCAAAGTCGCCTTAAGATTAAGCATGCACTAAAATTAAAATTTAATTAATGGTTAATGGTTTTCTTGTAAAAGTCATGGTGCATAAAATAAGTTGTACGATGTGTCAAAAATACTGAAACAAATATTTGAGAATCAAGAGTTATTGATGCACACCAACAAAATTAATGGAACAGATTGTGCACTGAATATCATTTTCATAACCCACTAGAGATGACGAACGGCTGAGGAAAAGTAAAAAAGAGCAATCCAAATACCTTTGATAGCTCAGGCATTACGATTTTGTTTGTGATCTTAGTCTTAATGTGTGTTCAAATATAGAAGTAACCTTGCTTCAAACTTTCGATAGCTCAGGCATTACGATTTTGTTTGTGATCTTAGTCTTAATGTGTGTTCAAATATAGAAGTAACATTGCTTCAAACCTTCGATAGCTCAGGCATTACGATTTTGTTTGTGATCTTAGTCTTAATGTATGTTCAAGTATAGAAGTAACATTGCTTCAAACCTTCGATAGCTCAGGCATTACGATTTTGTTTGTGATCTTAGTCTTAATGTATGTTCAAGTATAGAAGTAACATTGCTTCAAACCTTCGATAGCTCAGGCATTACGATTTTGTTTGTGATCTTAGTCTTAATGTATATTCAAGTATAGAAGTAATATTGCTTCAAAAAAGGACTGACCTAGCGGTTGATCTATTTATTTAATGTATGAATCCTGAAATATTTTACATATGAGGACTGTGCTGCAAAAAGTAGGTCTTTTTTTAAATTTTGCCCATGGTGGTATTTTTTAACCAAAGGCACGTAGGAACAGAGGAGATCGTTACAAAACGAGAATTATACTATAGATAACTTTACAATAAACTTAAGAATAGTGATGAATGTCAGATTTACTGATATAAAAGACGTTTTCTGGCCAATACAATTAAATAAATTCTCTTAACGGTGTTATTAGGTTGATTTAATTTTACTTAAAGCAATAGTATAGACCAGCAAATGTTATGGAAGGAGAAAATTACACCAATGCATTACCATCTTATCTGTAAGCGTGATTATTTTTAGTAAAGATAAATTACATTGTCTTCTACAGTAAAAATATTTCGTGTAGTGTTTTCATTACGATTGACGAAATTTGAGTATCTAAAAACATTGCATCACTTAGATTATCAGGGTTTTACTAAAGTCAATTAACTAGAAATAAAAAGGAATGTCTTATAGGAAACTTATTTGTTTAATCGTAAATTATGTTGTTTTTCCACCATTATATCTGATGCACACATCATGTTTACAAGCATTTATGAGAATAGCCTCTTCTGGACTCAATCTACTCTCTGACTGTATATTTAGAGTAAAAGTTAAATTGCCCTGGCTTGACATTTCATTGAGCTACAATTATTTAATTTTGTATAAATATTGTTCAAATCATGCATTTAATATCCAGTTCTACTTCGTTGTATAGAATATACATATTTACTTTTAATAGTAATAACCCTATTTATTGTGCATAATTTACAAGGACTCTAATTGTAATAATATTCTGACGTTTTGTTTCAGCATACAGGTTTACTTTACGTTCTCAATGGGAGGAACTTCAGTACCGTAAGTCTTTGAATCATGTCAGATATGAGTTTTCACGCCATTCTGAAACAACTGTTTTGGTCACATGTCTAGATTGTTACAGCATTATGCCATAAGTTTGAAAGAGAAATAGGCATCTTCTTAGTATCATATTTGTGATTCGAGAGTTTTGTTCTGATTATTTTCAGGTGGCCTCGGTCCTACGTCGATTCGACGTCCTCTCTGTGACACTTCTCATCATATAACACTTCTTCACGTGTGTTGGAAAAACACGCAAAGTATGAAAGTTGGTTGAATGGAAAAAAGTGCGAATGAGTGAGTGCGTGTAGAACTACATTTAAACTACGACAAATAATTCTTCACTACACAACACTTTCAGGTATACTATATTTATCTCATCATATAAACACTTAAGTTTACGCATTCTTGTATGGAATTAATGTTTACAAACACATTCTGTCAATATATACTGCTTTCAGAGATTACTACCTTAAACAATACTACTTTTTGGAAACACCATCTTTTTAAAAGTTCATAAGATATGAACTGAAATGTTTTAATTAAATATAAAACATGTTTTTTTCTGATTGTTCCAGGGTGATGCGGTCCATGTGGCAGGAGGTCGCCCCACTTACACAAATACACACACTACACATTACACTAGGTAATGTATTGTCTACTTAAAAGATATAGTTAATTTGACTATAATGGTTGTTTCAGAATGGCACGATATTATTAATTTTTAGAGTATATTTGTACTTGAGAAACTTTAACAGACTTAATTTAATAACTTTAATTACTCTTTTTAGAAATTAATTATTGAGTTTAATAGGTTACGATTTAATTCATAATCTTAGAGGGTAGGAGGGACATAGTGTATCCTTTTCTGGTTTCTAGCAATGTTTTTCTAGCGTGTCTGCGTTTGCAAACTGGTGGCTCGTAACGATGGTGTTCGTTTATGTGTCGTAACAATTGTGACGTTGTGCACGCGTGTACTCGTGTGAGTGTTCCTTTTCGTCTCCACTTACTTCTAGAACTCAAGAGAATTCGGAAAGTAAGACTGCAGTGGAAAAGGTTAATTTAGCCATTTCCAAGCGCCATAAGATTAAGCATATACTAAAATGTACAAAATACATCTCATTTTCATGTGTAACACAATTTTTTATTTGAAATTTTTTTAAGTTCAATTAAAAATATAAAATGAGGACAGAATAGAAATTAAAGTACTAGTCGAATCCAAATGTCACGTACATTGTCAAACATATTTACGTTTTAATAATTAATTATAACAGAATTAATCTTGC